>NW_015539926.1:1438727-1443400 GCF_001515605.1 Sinocyclocheilus anshuiensis
ATATATATATATATATACCTTGGATTTCATTTTATTTGTGAATTATCGCTAAATTCAGGCATATTTTTCAAAGAGTAGGCTATGTTATTCT
The DNA here is from genome assembly GCF_001515605.1 of Sinocyclocheilus anshuiensis. Lineage (NCBI taxonomy): Eukaryota > Metazoa > Chordata > Actinopteri > Cypriniformes > Cyprinidae > Sinocyclocheilus > Sinocyclocheilus anshuiensis. The sequence continues at coordinate 1,438,819 of NW_015539926.1, forward strand.
GACACGTTTTTAACATAACCTCTATCTTTACCTTCATTTTAACCTAATCCTGTTAAAGGGATATAAAATAGTTTCTTTAGTTGCATAACGCACACCACGTACCAAAATCATAAAATGCCCTTTTTCATGAGAATATCACACGTAGGCCGCAGACTCGCGCGCATACAGACACTCAGACTATATGATAGAATAAACGGGGGCGCAGCCGTAGCCGCTTGATGGCAGTGGTGGGATATAAGTGTGGGCGTTGAATCAGAAAAGACGTCGTTTTTTGACCGTAATGGCCATATACTAAGCCAGTGGTGAGGGACAATGACCAAACGGCTGGGCAGTCAAAAACTGAAATTCACTATGGCGGAAATTCACAACCAGCGAAGAGTAGTGTTGCACAATTCAGAACGGTCCGGTTTGCTACTGTATTGTTACAATTTCTGAAAATATCTGTCACCAATTCCGTTTTAAAAAATATCTGTCACCAATTCCGTTTATTACCGACATATTGCTTAGTACGCTGTCTCAATGCTTCTGTTGCTGCTTCATACTTTGTATTATGTCAGTTGAATAGGCTAATTCATTTGGTACGCAAACCAAAAGTTAAGGAAGATGGTGTTAATCAGAAGAGTTAATTAAATACGCGTTATTAAATAGACTACGTTAGCGTAGGCTATATTACCCAAATTTGAAAGAATTCATATTGATTTAAAATAATTTAAAAAAATGTAATTTTGCATCTCTTCTTCGACCTAATATGCCAATGTAAATATAATAATAAGCTTGCTTGGACTTCTATTGTAGATGCACTATATAGCCTACAATCCATAAAGTTTTTAAACATGCAGAGCTTAGCCTAATCAATATGTGAAAAATGTCGCATATTTTCAAAGATACGCGGTCCATGTGCACCCCAAATGCTGCTTTGCGGTCTGATTTATTTGCTTGTCCTGCAAGCCCGGTTTTACAACGTCGCCGCTGCGATTTTCCTGTGACCGTAAGTGGGAAAAGCAGCTGCTCGAGCACACTAGCATTCAGCGGAACGGAAAAATCGGCATCCCGGGATAAGGTCTTTTTGACACATTTGGAATTGTTCCTGCTCTTCCCTCATTTTATCCTTCCAGGAACTTACATGCTCACCGTTCATTTGAGTCACTCTTTTTACAGTGCTATTCCTTCAAGTTATGTTACTCTAAAGTAAACATTTAAGGAATCGCTGTTGAACTATAGCCTACTTCATTTTGAAAAGACTGCTTAGTTTTTGTATCAGTTGTTGTTTTCGCACAGGCTAAAGAGACTTAACATTTATCTCACAGAAGCAAATTTGTTGAATTGACTTTTAAACGTGAGCAAAAACAACTTTGTATTCCTTTAAAAATGCATCTAGAGGCATTAGCCACACAAAGGCGTTAATTTCAGTTTCAACACAACAGCCTAATACAACACATAGTAAGCTGTTGCAAAGACCTTCGGTTCAGTTATAAATTGGTTATGTAACTCCTATTGTCGTAGCTTCATGCCTTCATTCTTGTTTAACTATAGACCTAGTCATAGTGTTTTTGCCTGTGTGTGTAGGTCGTGAAATGACTTTGTAAAATAGAAATGGGGACATTTTAATTTGTGGAATCGAATAGTTGACGTCGGCCTGCTGTAAATGTGCGCGCACTGAGGCGTGCTTCGATTGTCAGCTTGGGTTTAACTAATCATTCAGTTTTTCAAAGCCCTCAGAACAGAATGGATACGACCACGAATCATTGTATTCAGCGGAGTTGATACAAATATGGCTAATAGTGATGTTATTAGGGGTTTTCTTTGTCTCTCACTCTTTGCAACACATAGCCTACACACACACACACACACACACACACACACACAGGCTCACGCGGGCTCTCAAATTCCTAGCGCAGGAGGTCCGAGCGGCTCTGCGGTGAAGGATCGGCTTTCATATGCGCGCTTTAACGCAAAACGTTCTCTTGGTTCCACTCCTCTCTAACCCCTTTTAGACGTTTTTTTTTATTTTTATCGCTTTGCTTTTCTGCTTGAAACAAATATCTGTGCACAAGCTTCTCTTCTAAAAAATGGTAGATAATAAACCTGATAAATTAAACCAAGAAAACAGAGCGTTACAACTGCTGCGTTTCTGACAATATACAGTTCTATGACTATGTAACTAATCTTGAAGTGACTTGATTTGAGGTTTCTCGAATTACTAAGAGAATCTATATTTAGCATTCATAAGGGGGAGATAATATTTATAGAATATATTTTAATTGTTTAACAGGAAGCTAAAGAAGGATAAGAAAACAGATAATAAATAATACGATAAATAAATCAGAAAACAAAAATTAAACCAGGGAGAGGAAGAAAAAAACGTTGTCAGAAACAAATACTTTTCAGATAAAAATTAGATTTAAAAATACTAAAAAGGTTTATATAAAAGGAAGTTTTACAGTTTTGGCTGTCAATGTTGTAAAATATAGGCTAAATTATTTAACTAATATTTAGGCTACTAACTAATTAATACTGGGGGGGGGGGGGGCCGCCAAACTTTTTTGTTTGAGTATTTCAAAAAAAAAAAAAAAACTTTTAAATTATATCAGAATAGCTGTCAGGACGTCTCTTGTGAGATGCTTCAACAGCATAAAGTGACAGCCAGGACTGTCGATCATCGGTGTAAAGGTAAAGAAAGTTGGCTGCATTGTGAGGTGGGAGTGGAGGACTAATGGTTAGGCTACGTCTCCTTTAAGACACATGATAGGGAAGCTTTGTTATTTGTTTTGTACTTGGAGGAAATCATGTTAGTTCATATCCGACCACTGGCACTGCACACGAGCATCGTGTTATAGGCTAAATATACGAATGAAATGATGTTCTTTGAATCGTCGATGCACATCGCCAGTCCCAGTTGTCTGGTGAATAAAAGTAGGCTAAAGATACAGAAAAGGCATGCGAGGAGTTAGTTTTGATAGAAAACCTCGTGTGCCTTTTGTCGGTTTATAGCCTACACATTTTATTTCCTCAAGTAATTTTGTCGAGATTAGAACTTTGCTTTCATTTTCACACCACATATGGTTTATTTAAATACGTGTTGTATGATCTTGTCATCGAAAAATGCAATTAATTCCCACGATCCTCAACGAGATTTTGTGAAGACAGACGAACACATCTTGTACCGCAACACCGCAATAACGATTAGCCTCAACTCACAATAATCCTGTTTGCTTTGGCAAAGCGTTTAACTCAGGCTCGTGAGGTCTATTTGTTCACTCACCACTTGCAAAGACTGAACGTAGGCTATAATAAAATACACGTTTGCTCACTTCCCACTGATACTACTAATGACTGCCCCCACCATTTTACAAGCCGCTGTGTTGCTTCATCCTGTGAACTGTGGGCAGTTTATGAGGTTTGGGAAATCCTAATGGTTCTTCGTGCCAGCCCCTTGCTCTAGCTCATTCATTGTGGGCACTGTGCCAAACGTTAGTGCTGTGAGTCTCCGCCCCTCCCCTCTAGTCCTACATCTTATTCGTTAAGGAGTAAACGGATAACGAGCTGGGCAAGACTTGTTGCTTTATATCTCCGTATTAAAACGATGGTGCCACAATGCGCCGAATGCAGAACTCATATAGCCCAATGCGCAGAATGCAGAACTCAAAATGATTCACAAAATCTGATTATCTCTCAGGTTTAAGCTTTAAAAGAGGGGTAATCTCTTGTGATCCCGGTAATGTAGCTACTTTAACCTTCAAGATATTCACTTTTGATTGCTCGAGAGGCCATGCAGCAACATTCTGGATGCAGAAAAAAACACGGTACGTGGTTTAAACAGCCTCGCTGTGTGTGTCTCTGGACGTGGTTTCAGAGAGTGACTCTGCCCCCTATAGGAACTAAAGCCCTGTCTTTTTGTTGTGGATCAAATTCAAATCAGTCAGGTACAACTTTTTTCTGCATCCCGAATGTTGCTTTATAACATCGCGATCAATCAAAATACAACCAAATCAAAGGGTTAAAGCACATTTCAAGAACCACAGGATAACAATAAATTCTGTAACGCTGATTTGAAACGATGTGAAAGCGCTATAGCCTACAAGCACTGGAGCACTAGAGATAGCAATGTGCTGAATCGTTTGCTTGCTCGTGTCCACTTGTTTTTAACTTAGGCTACATGCCCTCTGCACTTTTTGCACGATGCAATTTATAAAATAAAGTAAAAAAAATTGCTAATCTTTTTCAATCTGTATTGGATTCAGTGTGCGGCTAGCTACCTTGTTCGTTTATGCGCTATACAAATAAATTTGACTTGATTTAGCGTTGATGAGCTTTAATAACGTTGATGCTTGAACTATGTGTATGTTTTCGAGCATAAATATTTAATTGTAAAATGTTTTGCCCACAATCAATCAAAACAACAATTTGTCAAGACGAAATGATCCATTGAATTTGACCAGGCAAAAAAAAAATGATAAAGGCCTGGTCAAAATCTCCTTAGTAGAATTTACTTTAAAATAATGCTTTTGTTACAGTGGCAATTGGTCAGCAAAACTGACCGAAAGCACTGACATTTACTTCTACTCCAGTTACTTAACACAAT
>NW_015539926.1:1443629-1448189 GCF_001515605.1 Sinocyclocheilus anshuiensis
TGTGTGTGTGTGTGTGTGTGTGTGTGTGTGTGTGTGTGTGTGCGCGTGCAGATATATGCTACGTATATATCAACCTTGTTGTGTTCATGTTCACGTTACAAAAATCTGTTAAAAAATTCACATACACAAATAAACATTACATACCAACTGAATTACACCAGACAGAGCAATCATATTCAATTTCTATGTGATTTCTCTCAACAATTCAGACTTTATTTCAGCCCACATCTTACAACACCCATTACCAAAGTGGTGTTGCTGCCCTCCTTCCTTTTCTCTCAGTAGGCCTCTCCAATGCTACACCAGGGGACGGGGTGCTCTGATTGACAGGCAATGCTTTGTGTTTCTATGGGTCTTTAGAAGCGCTCTGCTGCAAACAGACGGATGGCATGCATGCCCCTGAACTGACAACCTCCTGTTAAACAAAACAAGAATGAGCAAGCTACTCATAACACATAATGCTGCATGTTTGGTTTGTCTTTATAGTAGCTAAATAGCTTTAAAAAGTATTGTTTTGAAGCTCTGTTTTAGATTGAATTCTTTTTGAATTGTTGATTTTTTTTTTTTTTTTTAAATGTCTAGTAAAAATGTAGCCATTTCCAGACCACATCTAGACTTGACTCATAAAATTTAAATATAGTTTTAACATAACTTTCACGTAAAAGAAAATGCTGAATATCATCTAGAAAACACTGTATAAATGTTGTGATTATCCAAATATGTCAACCTTTAAAAATGAAGTAATAGAAAATTAAAAATTAATAAAATGGAAAATTTGATCATCTAAAGGAATTATTTTTTCTCATTCGTACAACTAATGGTACAAATACAGGTCAGGCTATAGTGCAGCAGAGAGGATGTATTTTTGTAGGCCAAAACCCAGAAACGAGTTAGTATTTTAGCACTTGGATTTTTCTGTTAAATGCCTGAAAAAAGTCTAACACAAGCTCATAATATTTTCACGCTTTATTCTAAGACATAAAATGCATCAGTATAACCCTTGTGATTTTTTTTAAAGCTTTTACTTGTCTTGAAAAAGCAGTCGCTAATAAGTGGCTAAATCTTAACTCAAACTTTCAGGGAGAATGTATTTTAAATAAAGAGTTGTCGAACTCATCATCTAAAGTGGTGATGCCTAGCTTTTTTTACTTCTGGTGATTGTATAGGCTTAAAAAAATTGTGTTCATTTGTGAAGATTGCGATGAACAAAATGTGTAATAATAAAACTTTTTGGTCACAGAGCTTATTTTCTGCAATATTCGAAAGCTCATGGAAAATTCTATTGGTTTTCTGTTGAGGCAATCAGGGTGATGCTAATTTCTCGGATGGCTTTCAAAAATACATCACTGCAGCACTCTATTTAAAACAAATACTTATTTTTAGGTACACTCTTAAAAATAAAGGTGCTTCAAAAGGTTCTTCAAGCGATGCCATAGAAGAACCATTTTTGGTTCCACAAAAAACTATTCAGTCAAAGGATCTTTAAAGAACCATCTCTTTCTTACCTTTTTGTAATCTGAAGAACCTTCTTTCACCACAAAGAACCTTTTGTGAAACAGAAAGGTTCTTCAGATGTTAAAGGTTCTTTATGGAACCATTTAGACAAAAAGGTTCTTCTATGGCATCGTGAAGCACCTTTATTTTTAAGAGTGTATAAAGCAAATGTTTGAGCATGCACTACATGTATTTTGTGTAGTGGTGCAGCAGTGGTGGAAAGGTTTCCCTGCTTCCCCTCCTCCTCCACTGGACTAATACTCTACCGTGCCCTCCATGGGTTACCTGCACAGCCTCCGGTGTCCAGAGCTTCTGTCTGTTTGCTTGAACCCAGTCCACACAATCCGCAAGGTGTCACTTGTATGTCCATGAGTCATACTGCACAAATTCAAGCACCGGGGTGGTGTGAGACAAAGGAAAGTGGATGTCATGTTTAAGCGAGAGAGCTCTGAAATGGTCATTAGGCCTCAGGCTTCACAGCTTCCACTGGGGATAGACGAAATCAAACATTCACATACACACATATGAGGAAATTATCTTCTCTAACCATATTTGCTTCATCACCTACATTTCAAGTGGCTTTGCAAGGAGGTGTTCCATGTTGCAGATATGAGCTGATTTTTGTATTTGTCATTTTCCCATGAATGTGTTGTCAGTGTCTCCACAAAAGATCGATCTACAGCTTATATCTCTCAGATGTTGGTATATTCGATAATTGTGTATGTTTATGAATATGCGCAAAAGCTCTTAGAGTGAGTTTGTGCATGTTTTTTTTTGGCTAATTATATTCTGTTGCCAGATATTTTTCTGTCATGGAGCCGTCACACAATCAGGGATACCCATTTTACGCTTTTGGTGCATTTTATGTGCAAACTCCAGGAGATCTCTGAAACCTGCTTGCTCGATGACAAAAGCTGCACTTTTTCTTCCTCCGGTAGTCAAATCCAACATCCCCTCTGACTCAATATCCTCTGCACTTCAGATATTGATCCTCTACCCTGTGTGCGTGCATGCATTTCCCTGCCATCCCTTTCTTTTTAGCCATCTCTCTCTGTCTGTCAGAGAGCGAGGAGTGATGAAATCTCTCTGTCCCCGTGGCAACAGGCGGCACATGGATTGAGGCCAGTGCTAGCAGATGCCTGATCTATGATAATGTCCATTGATAGGAAAATCAATGTGGCACTGATTCTCAGCCTAATGTTCAGAGAGTAATAGAAGGGGAAGTAAAAGAAAGAATGGGAGTAAAGGAAAAATAATAAAAAAGAGGTGGTGAAGGAGTTATCAGGAATATAGTGGAAGGTGAATCTGGTTTTAAAGGGATAGTTCACCCAAAAATGAAATTACTCATTAATTACTCACCCTCATGTCGTTCCAAACCCATAAGAACTTAGTTAGATATTTTTGATGAAATCTGCTTTCTGACCCTGCATAGACAGCAACGCAACTGACATGTTCAAGGCCCAGAAACGCAGTAAGAACGTCATTAAAATAGTCCATGTGACATCAGTGGTTCAACCTTCATTTTATAAAGTTACAAGAATACTTTGAGAATATGATGGCAGATGTGATGCAGGGGAGAAGAATTGTTGAATAAAGTGGTTATTTTTGCTTTCTTTGCGTACAAAAAGTATCCTCGTAACTTCATAAAATTAAGGTTGAACCATTGATGTCACATGGACTATTTTAACGATGTCCTTACTACTTTTCTGGGCCATAAAACATTTCAGTTACATTGCTGTCTATGGAGAGTCAGAAAGCTCTCGGATTTCATCAAAAATATCTTAATTTGTGTTCCGAAGATGAACGAAGGTCTTACGGTTTTGGAACGTCATGAGGGTGAGTAATTAATGACAGAATTTTCATTTTTGGGTGAACTATGCCTTTAAAACACTAGAGAAAGAAAAAGAGAGTAACTAACCTGGAACGTGAGAGACTTGAGACTCTTTCTGCCTCAGTAAATTCAGTCCTGACGGCAACATGTGCAAAAACCCTATGGATTGAAAACGGAAAGAGGCTTTAAATGGAATTTGAAAGGAGGAAGGGTCGAATAAGGAAAAAAAAAAATCAATTTCCTCTGAGACTGAATCGCCTAATGATGATCTGGAGAAGTTTACATTTTTCTCCTAATTGCCTGTTCCCTGAACATGCAGGTCGGTGCTTATGCTACTGGGTCAACAGACCATTTCACTTAATTGGTGGAATATATTCTGTAATTCAGTGCAGTCTTATTAGAGAAATTGGTTTTGAAGGAAAAATGCTTGAAAAAATCAGTATTTACTGCAAACTTTATATCTAATTTTTCAGAAATATTACTTATAATGTCTTTATAGTTGCATATTCACTATATAAATTTAAAGTTTCTTTGTCTGTGTGATTGGAAACACAAGTTGCTGTGGAGAATAGCAGGATTGCATGGCATCTTGATCACTATGGAGACGCATGGACAGTCTCCCCGCCGCACACTCGCTCCCTCCCCACTTCTGAAGTGAAAATGGGTACCATAGCAACGGCACACACTGTTTACAATATGTTCTCTCACTTCATCACTGGCTGTTGATGGCTTCAATTTGCATGTACATTTTCCACAAGCATAAAAGAAATAGAGATTCTTAGAAGTGTGGAAAGGGTCTTTGTCCTGCACTGCCTATTAAAATTAACAAGTATTACAATTAGAACAAGACAGGGGGAAAATGATTTCGTAAAAAATATTATTGTCCATTGTTTTGTGAAACCAATTAGTTTATTTTGAGATGCAGTCTTTATTCTAAACAGTACTACTACTACTACTAATAATTTAACACCTTAGATTCCAATTTGAACCAATTTCAGATTGAAAATAAAAATATCTCTACTTAATAAAGCCTTTACTTAATTGTTGATATAAATATACCTCCAAATCAAGTGTTTTGCCAGATTTTTATTCATTTATTTAAAAAATATATTTATTTATTTATTGCTATTTTACAAAGACAGTCAAACAATATTTTTGCCTATTAAGTAAAAAGCGTAAGAGGGGGAAAAAATAGTAGGATGCTGGCAGCTCCCTGGACCTCACGCTGGGTACAC
>NW_015539926.1:1448509-1456938 GCF_001515605.1 Sinocyclocheilus anshuiensis
CAGGAAATCTATTAAATTATGGCACACCACCGTGCCAGGCTTGGAGCCACTCTCTGTTTTTAAAAATTACTTATTAGCTGTAATTCAAAAATTATAATCAACATGGCTTGAATATAAAATTGATAATAGTAAGAATAATGATGGTAATAATATAAGGGCCAGGCAGGCAGCTGGTATGGGTCTGAATAGTGTTGGCTTCATAGTCAAAGCTCCTCGTGCTCTGCTCAGCCTGATGGTTAATCTAGCACTATGTCCATCGTAGGGTTCTGCCCCTAGGGGGAAAAGCAGGGAGGGAGGTGGAGAGGGAAAAAGGAGAGGGACAGATATAGAGAGAAGGGTGTGCATATACAGAGGTTTCAGGAGTGGAGGGGGGGAAGGTTAATTTGCACATATTAAAGAGGGCAGAATTTCTCATTAAAAAGAGATTGAAGTTGATATATGCCGGTGTGTGCCTGACACACTGTACATTCTGATTGTGATAAGTCCTTGACAGAACAAAGAGGGCCCTCCCTCTACAGTGACCACAAAGGCAGCCGTAGTCCAGAGCGCACTAACCCCTCGTTCCAAATGTCCCGTAAGGTGCTGTTAGTTTGGAGAAAATTATCAAAAACCTCGAGAAATGAAAGGAGTATTCTGAACAAGATCGACAGCAGCTGTGGTATAATGTTGATTACTGCAAAAATTAATTTCCACTCATCTCTCCTTTTCCTAAAAAAAAGAAATAATTAGTTACAGTAAGGTACTTACAATGGAACTGAACGGGTTAATCCAAACGTTAAAATACAGTATAGCCAACAAATTAATAATATGCATGATAACATGATTTTAGCGTGAAAAAGATTTAACCCCTTACATCCAATTTTCCAACTTAGTCGGCATGACAATGTAACGCCATAAACCCTAAAACCACTGTAAAATTGATCATTTAAACAGTTTTACAGCTTAAACAATATTTAATGTAAGTGCTTTTATGAAATCATAAGCTTCACATTTGTGCTTTTACATTTTTATTGAATTGTTCGTATGACTCTAAAAAGATTTGAACCTTCTGCCCAGCATTTTAGGTACATATTGTTTGTTTGTTTTTTTTTAAGAAAAAGGGACAAAGCAGTTTTTAGGTGTAAATATATATAAATTTTTTCATGATTTCATAAACCTAGTGGTATGAAAAATATAATTGATTTTGTTTGAAATGCAGAGCTTAGAAAATGGCTGTTTTGATTGGATAATTTCCAAAGGACCCATTACCACTCTCCAAGATGATTGTCATTGTAAAGCAGTTATTTAAAATTAACCTCAGTGCTAATCCATGTAAAAATGTAAAAGTACATTAATTGTCCTACCATGACTGTAACCAGTTAATTGCAGTAGTTTCAAAAGACTCACTGAACCTAGTTCATTAAAGACAAGAATTTGGCCGGTGTATTTCTTCAAGTCATTTTCTATTACAAGTTATGCAATCAAATCCTAGATGGGCCTTTCACATATTGTGGGTAGAGGCTATTCCAGCTTGGGCCTCATTGTTTCTGAGCTGAAAAGCAGCAGTTCTTTCTCTCAATCCCTCTCCCCGGCCTGACGGTGGCCATTATGTGTCCTGTGCTGCAGCTTGATGCAGACAAAGCACAGCAAACACCACTAATTGTGGGTGTTGTGTAGCTGCCAGTGTTCGAACGGCCCCTCTCCCTTAACCTTAAGCACAGTTTCTCTCGCAGCAAATCTAAAAGCATCCAAACCATTCACATCCTGAAGGACATAAAACACATTTTGTAATCTTTTGTCTTGGACTTGATTTGGTCCCTGTCTCTCATGTGTCTAACACCTGTAGTTACAAACTTTCCTATCATGCCCAAAACCAATAACAATAAAACATGGCTAGCCAGGGAAGAGTAAGACACACAGAATGTCTTGGTCAGCTAATCCTTCAATACAAGTGTCCTCCACTCTGCAAAATACTGGCCATGTGGTTCAACAGATGTCTATTGCCAAACAACTAAAAGGCAACCAAACTCCTTTTTTTTATCATAGATTGAGAAAAGATGAAGTGGACTCTGGAGGCTTAAGGGGTTTAGATTCTGATTTGTGTGCATGTTTTTATATTTATTTACGTCATACTGTGGTAAAAACGTGATTTCTTTGCTTCTTTCAAGTCGCTGTGCTCTTATAGGCCAGTGAGTTTGTGGGAGGTCTCTGCACTCATAGATTACATTGATAAATGCACACCTGGCATTCGATGACCTCATCCTTTTTATATGTCAGCCTTAGGTTGACCATGTTTTAAATGGAAAATGCTGTGGAATTTACAGGGGTTTTCAATAACAGATTAGTTGTCACACAAGGTGCATTCCCTTGTCGGATATATCTGAATAACAATATTTTCAACACTGAAAGTGGTGTTTCTCTAAAGTTATGTTGCAAATATGTGCTCCCACAAACTGATCCAAATTATAAGAGGCAGGATAGAAGACAGAGAAATTTGACTTGAAACAGGTTCCTCTGTTGTGTCATTCAATCAGGCGCAACGTAATATTATAAAGTTCAGAGTTTATAATACTTTAACTGTTTTATTAATATAACCATCTGTAGCATATTTATGCTTCTCGTAAAAACGCCAGTAAAACGTACATCCTCAAAATACACAGTATTGTTTTAAAGGCATAAAATTTCACAAGCGGAACACACTGGAGGCATTTAGTCGACCACATCCTTCACACACACACACACACACACACACACACACACACACAGTAGAACAGACTCAATCGGCTGAGAGACAGATTGTTAGAAGATAAGACCTGCCCTTAGACGCCACGCACACACACACACACACACACACACACACAAACGCGCGCGTTTATTTTTCTGTCACGGTGGGGATTTTCCGTTGACTCCATTGACTAATATGTTTATTAATATGTTTATTTAATGTGTTCAAACTTACGTACCCTACTCGAGGCAGACGCCATACTTGTTTGTCGATCATCCAGCTGATCAAAAGATATCTTTTGACTTGATATGGGAGTTTAAGTGTAGGCCTATCCCTCGCAGCCTCGGTTTCATTCGTGAAAAATTAAATATGGCGTCTACGCTGAATATCAGATCCCTACACCATTTAAAATAACAGCATTCAGCGCGATCTGATTAAGTCTAGCAAATTAATTAGAATTTTATGTAGGCTATTTCAGTTTTATTTAAATTACATTTTTATATTTTAATACGATTTTATATTTTAATAATTAATAATGTAATCATTTATAATGCAATTGTATTTGATATATATTTATTTTATTTAATAATTTATATATTCACTATATAAATTATTAAATTGAATATTTATGTATTTAATCATTTAATATATATTTAATTTAATTATAATTTAATTATTAATTTATTTAATTTAAATCAAGTTTTACATGTCAATTCTGTGCCCATACTTCAACTTTTACCGTATAAAATCAACATGAGCTGACCGCCTCTTCCACCCCAGATGCACCTCTGGTTGCTTCTGCATACATACAATACACGCTTCTTTCAGAGTTCCCTCCAAAATTAGCGTCAGTCCTGCCGATGTTCTTGTTATTAAATGCTCCGAATCTTTCTGTCGCTGGTTCCATAGCAACGCAACATCTCTATTCTGCATATACTCAGGTAACCTGTAATGGTCTTTTTCTGGGGTTACCGGCCACATACAGCGAACGGGCTTGTCTCTCTGGGAGTTAAAGGGTTGAATAATTAATGAAGTCTCCTGAGATGTGCAGTGGCCCAAAGCAGCCCCTGTCCATGACATGCATGTTCACTGCACGGCTTGAAATGAAAGAGCCTGCTTACTCACACACACACACACACACACACACACACACACACAGCTCCCTCGTGAGAGTGGCTCCGCAGCATAATAGTGACAGCTGATTCTAACTCACATTTCCATAATTAACAAGCTTGCGGCAGGTGAGCCTATCACAGCGTGTCTCTCCTGACCCAGAACAAAATGAATAGCTCGTCTTGTATCAAGAAATTATATGCAATTTACTCCTTCTCTGGGACATTATGGGAAATAAGAATAATTTAAAGTAGCCTACACCCCCACCGCCTTCTGACTATTTTATTAATTATGATGGGGGCTGCTCAGATAATTAACTGATATCTATTTTTACCCGATTAATACATGATGTTTCAACACTATAGTCTGTCACATTTATCAAGATGCCTGGAATTATAATTTATCTGTGTTAAAGAGGTTGATTTGCATTAAAATGATTTTCCTTGTTTTATTTTATTTTTCTTTACATAGCTTAGGCCTATAGCCTACTGCAAAATGTATTAGCACGACCGGAGGAGCACAAAGAAAGAGAGTGTGTGCCTCGTGCAGACCCCGGCAGAATGAAAACCGGGGAGAATTAAGCGAATTGTGAGTAGAAATACACGTTTGTGTTTATGTACGCGTTATTTATGGATATGATGGAAAGGTATTTATGTGCAGCCTCCACAAAATGAAAAAGCAGTATGTGACATTATTGATTAGAGCGATTTACTTCCAGTTAGGACATGCTTCCTGTGCCGTATGCTCCTGTGCAGATCCCAGAGACAGGGTGACAGGGCAGATTAATGTCACGCAGGGGCTCAGTCCCCCCTCTCTCCCCCATGCAGAGGTCAGTTCCCTCCGCACTCACTCTGCCTCCAACCGCCTGGAACTAAACCACCGCGGAGATTCAAATGGTCACTTTACAGTACGGATACAATTATATCTATATTAATTTTTTACTCTATTCGCATTGATCTTGTTGTATTTTATTTGTAAGAAATACAGCTGTTCTTTTGATTTGAAATGAAAATGAACACTTAACCTAATTATTTACGGGAAACACCTCAGTTTAGCCAATTACACATTAGCTACAGAGGTAAAATCACTTTCAGAGGGTTAGGGGTTTTGTTTATGTATTTGATTACGTGTTAAAACACTAGAAATATAATGCCTGACCAGACTGAGAATTTTGTAAAACTGTCCAGTGTACAAAATGGCAGTGGATAGGCCTGTTTAGGACCATTTACGTTTAAAACACACACACACATTCTGTATAATATGTTTTTAGAGTTGTTGTCTTATGCATCATGTTTGTGTTATTTCATATCTGTTTGCGTTTATGAATTAAAATGCTTAAAATGAGGTGGTAGTGGGGATGTTTATGAAGAAAACCATAATTAATATGAACAAGTAGATTGCATTACCACAACAAATTCTTATACAAATTAAAATTTTCTATTGCATTACAGCCCTGTCCTATAGTGAAGTAGCTGTAACGGCAGCATTTTTTGTATTTCACACTAATTTACACAGTTTAATGATAAATAATAGATTTCTAAATGGCTTTGATTTGTAGCAGATAAATATGGGATATAGTTTGTGACATACAATGCAAAAAAAGAGTTACAAAATGTATAACAGCTTTTTTTTATTTTAACACACTGGACAAATGTCGCCTATATTTAGTTTGAGCGCTTGTATGAGAACAAATAATTTGGCATGTCTTCTTCAGTATTGGTTCTCATCAGTTGCTCTAAACTTATTAGTGTGTATTTCTCAGTCCCGTCGGTTTAGGGGTTTAAGGGGTGGGGGAAGTGACGTTACTTCGGAAGAAGAATAAGCTTGTCTGCGTATGAAGAAAGATGTGTCTGAGTCCCACCGGGCCACACTGGGACCATTATCCAACAGGAGTGAAACCTGTGGGGGTCCATGGCAGGAGCAGTGGGAGGGAGGCAGTGATGAGTTTGGGGGAAGCTCAGGACTGTAGTCCCTGTACCCAGCCCCGCTAATCTCCCTCAATGGCGGGGGAGGACACATACTGTAAGGACGGAGAGGAGGTGGAGAGTGTAAGATGGGGCCCCTCGAGCTGGCCGAAGAGCTTGAAACACGGTGAAACACAACTGCACAGAAGGAATTCAGAACGTGAACACGGCCCTGAGCAACTCTGAAGCCTGATAGACTAATAATAATAATAAATTGTTTGAAAATCATTTACAAATGAAAAAAGATTTTTCTCTTCTAAGCTTTGTGATTTAATAAATCACAGTAGTATTCATATTTTTATATCTATATTATTATTTATACTTTTTACAAACACTGAAACAAGATGTATAACATTTTTTAGTAACAGAGTTCACTACACTAATAAAAAATTATTTGAAAATAATTTAGGAATCAAAATATGATAACGATTTTTCTCCTCTAAACTTTGTGATTTAATAAATCACACTTGTATTCACATTTTTATCTATTATTTACACTTTTTTTACAAACACTGAAAAAAGTAAAAAAATGTAGTAACTAATTACTTTAAAAAAAAAAAATTTATGAATCAAAAATATGATAAAGATTTTCTCCTCTAAGCTTTGTGATTTAATAAATCACACTTGTATTCATATTTTTTATGTAATATTATTATTTATACTTTTTACAAACACTGTAACAAGATGTTTAACATTTTTCAATAACACAATAAATATTACTTGAAAATAATTTATGAATCAAAGATATTATCAAGATTTTTCTCCTCCAAGCTTTGTGATTTAATAGACCACAATTATATTTATACTTTTTGTCTATATTATTATTTATAGTTTTTCAAACACTAAAACAAGACATGTAAAAACATTTTTAGTAGAAAAAATTATTTGAAAATAATTTACGGTTTGATCAAGATTTTTTCTTTACGTTTTCTGATATAATCACAATTGTATCAATATCCTTTTGTTTTTTTTTTCAGTCATTTAATGTTTTGTTTTAATTTTTTCCTAATACGACTGAGTGCTTTTGTTGTTTATTGTTTGAGATCCTCCCTGTAAATCAAGCAAACACTAAACCAAATTAGAAAATGAATATACATGTAAATAATTAATCAAGCAAACAAATCTTCTGCTAATAATCCCACCAAATAATTAATGCATATTTTAAACACTGAACACACAGCACGCAATATTTAGCTTATTTATTTAAGTATAAAACTACAAATCTAAACAATTATTTCTAAACAAACAAACAAATATTTTTGTTCAGGCACCCAAATGGACAGAAGAGGCCCTTTATGGGCTACCCAGGAGAGCCAGAGCTGGTGTCCCGATAGGCCTCTGGCAGACTGATTGAAACCGTTGATGTTGGACAGGAGTTCAGCTGGAAACAAGGGGGATGGGACTGAAGAGGGTGTGTGTCCAAACTCCCAAGATGTGAATGAATAAACCCAGAGGAGGAGGAGGGGTGCAGCTAAGAAGTGGAGAAAGATAGAGCATAGAACAAGCAAAGAGAAAGAGAGAGAGAGAGAAAGTAAGTTAGAGAGAAAGCAAGCGGTGGAGAAAAATAGAGAGCAAGTGAGAAAGCAAGCAAGAGGAGGGGGGTGGCAGCGGCATGTTTAAACAGCCCAGACGTGATTGACAGGTCTGATAAGGCAGTAGAGAGAAGAGTGTATGTGAGAGGGTGGAGGGGTGGAGGGGGATCAGTCTCCCAATCTGACTGGGAGAGGAAAGTGAGCTATTAATTACTAAAGCAGAAGCAGATGTAACAGAATGGTGCCTGAGCAGCTGGAAATCATCAGCATGAACCAAACAGGGAGGAGAAATAAAGGTGGGTGGGGAGAAGAGGGAAAGAAAGAAAGAAAGAAAGAAAGAAAAAGAAATGGACAGTGGGATGCATTAGATGTAGACTGTAAAAGCAGTGAGCAGGATATTTGGGGTTGATTTAATAGTAGTAATAAAACAATCATGTGGCTTCGGTGATTCAGAATCATCTGGAAGGATGTTAAAGAAAGAAAGAAAGAAAAGGTGGACAGTGGGACGCATTAGATGCTGATTATAAGAGCAGTGAGCAGAATATTTGCTAGATTTGATTTAATAGTAGTAATAGAACAATCATGTGGCTTTGGTAATTCAGAATCATCTGGAAGGATGTGATTGGGTTTTTAATCCTATTCAGTTTGTCAGCATTAATATGGATGAAATGACAACTGGATTTTGAAGAAGAACCAAAAAAAAAAGGAATGTGGCAAAGAAATTGTTGCTGTTATTATTGTATAATTTTATCAATTGCAATTGTATTGATATGTAATTGTACTTTTGATATATATACGATTTATTTATGCTTTTACGGTTTGTTTGTTTTTCCCTGTCATATTTGTCTGTTTTAATTCTTTTCCTAATCTTTTCCTAATGAGTCCTTTTGCCGTTTGTTGTTTGAGATATATCATGTAAATTAAATAAACTACAAACTAGAACATTAGAAAACGTGCAAATAAATCAGCAACCAAACATATCTCCTGCTAATAATCCCACTGAACACTAAACTTTTATTTATTTACCACAGTATAATGTAATTATCATTTATCACATATAATTACACACACACACAAGCACACACACACACACACACACACACACACACACGCGCA
>NW_015539926.1:1457409-1502188 GCF_001515605.1 Sinocyclocheilus anshuiensis
ACACACACGCACACGCACGCACGCACGCACGCACACACACACGCACACAAATATACATATAATATTTATTTTAGTGTTTTTTGCTTTTTCACAGAACAACGACAACAATAAGGAAAAAATAGATGATTCCAATAAAATTTAATATATAAAAAAGAAATATAATAAATATAACATATAAAACAACCTATGACAGAACAACAGAACATTTGAGGGACAAATGAATAAGACAAATGATCATTTAACTGGACAGGTAATGCATGAGCAGGATACAAATTCATAAATGTTGTAGAGTCACTTAATCCTATGCGTATACATTGAAATAAAATGACTCGTATAAGAATGACAATGGTAATAATAATTGTGCAGTTACACATATTTTTGAGTAACAATCAAAAAATACATGTCATACATTATATAAAATAATTATTAATAACAACAACAAATAATATTATTAAATAACTAACATTTAGGTACAGATGAGTACAGGAAGGGGATGCATTGGAAACATTCAAATAAAGAAGAAACAGCAGTGAACTGAAGTAAAGCAGGGTAAGATTTCTGTTTACAAACGTCTGCTCCAGTAATTCACCTCAAATATTTGTCTCATCTCATGAGTAATTATCAGTAAATTAAACGTGAACATCATAAAGCCTGTCTTTGCCGCCCCCACATCTTTTAAAGACACGGCGTCTTTAATGACATAATTAATTAGCAGGCCGGAGCTCAAAACACACCTTTTCATTGTGGTCTAATAATATTCCTAAATTTCAGTTTGACACGGCGATTCAGGGTTACAGTTGTAGCGAGAATGAGAACGAAAAGAACCATAAATCAGTCACCTCCCTTCCAGCTCTGTCAGTTAGCAGCTTTTGTTACCTACCTGTAAGCTGAATCCATTCCTTACAGGCAGCAGGGGTGAAAATGAATCGTCCCTAAGGATCTTCAGTGTTTTTTTACACTGTGTTCCAGTGCACCTGGTAGAGAAAGAGTGAGCGACACACGGGCTTCTGCGGCTCTCTATTACCCCATCTGTTCTCTGAGCGGGCATTAACACTAAGCCATCACTAACTGGGTGGGAAAGGACTAAATAACTAAATATTTGATTTATCACTGCCGTACGAATGGAATAAAAATATTATTAGAGGCTTATTTAAGAACTCACGTTTAGGTCGTAAAAGAGTTCCTTATTTAATCATGGGAAAAGCGAGACTGCGCCCCACAAAATGTGATTTTTTACAAATTTCCAAGAATGCTTTCATCTGATTAAAATAAAGCAAAGATTTTTCAGATGCGTGAATGCTGTCACTGGCCCCATTGTGTGCGTGCCGCTTTGAGCTGTATCAGGCTGGGGTGGAGGGGTCAGGGGTCAGTGGGTGGTCAGTAGTGTGGACAGCTTGATGAAGCTGAGGGGAGAGAGGGGCCTGCTGTTCCCACAGCAGGAGCGCTCAGAGCTGGGCAGGGACAGTGGGCAGGTCCCTGGGGGTCATGCTGAGAAATGGGTTCCACTCACCAAATAGCAAACACAAGGACAGACTGCAGAAATATGGGGGGGAAAGGGATGGCGGAGTTTAGTGTCTGTTTCCTGGCTCATAATGGAAGAAATATGCATGTGGCTGATGCATTGAACCTGATATTTCCAGCACAAGTAGTGTAATTTTGATAAAGGCAAAGAGTTTAAGATAAATGGATATGACTGACATCTATTTCATTCAATTTCTGTGTTACTTTCTTATGGTTTTAGTTCGGCATCAGAGCTGTGTGATTTTCATTCTGTGGACCTTTTTCACTGACTGTGGTGGTGCATTTTTAATATTGTAAATCTACCAAAGTTTTTTTTTTTTAATAATGTACATTTATAACTCTATACTTTGTGTTTTGCATTCATAACAGAAAACTAGTTAGCGCTGCTGTGTGAGTATTTCTTATACAACAACCGAGGGATTGATGACAAAGTTTTTGTCATCTTTCTCTCTTTTTACCAATGTAATCAATCTCTTTGTATTTTTCCCTCCTTTGGAAAGTCACAGAAAGACTATTGTGTATTTTTCTTTTATTATTGGTGCAAATGGGAACACTAATTAAATAAAAAAATACAAATTTGTAGTTTCCGTTCACAGCTAAACAAAATGACCCAACTGTGATGACTTCCGCATCTGAGAAACCCTGGAAATATGAAAAGGGTCCATTGTAGATAAGGGCTAAGTGTTAAAAGGGATAGTTCACCAAAAAAAATTAAATTCTGTAATTTACACAACCTCATGTTGTTTCAAATCTGTATGTCTTTCTTTCTTATGTTGAGCACAAATGAAGATATCTTGAAGAACGTTGGTAACTAATAATTTTTTCCCCCATTGACTTCCATTGTATAGACAAAAAATACAATGGAAGTCAATGGCATCTGAAACTAGTTGGTTATCATCAACATTCTTCAAAATATCATCTTTTTGTGTTCAGCAAAAGAAAGAAATGCAGACAGGTTTGGAACGATATGAGGAGGCGTAAATAATGATAGAATTTTCATTTTTGGGTGAACTATCGCTTTAAATTATGTAAAGATATTTATTTTAATTAGAATCTAGAAGCACTTTAATGTAATGTCTTCTCATTTTAACTGGAGAGCTCTGTAATTGGAATACTTGTCATGAGTCTGTATTACCAATGAGTCATACTTTTAATGAAAAGTAGTTTGCAAGTCTATTCTAGCATAATTTGGTAGCACTTCTTTGCAAGGATTTAAAAGCATACTGAAACTCAGTAAAAAAAAAGAAAAAGAAAAATACATCTGTTTTGCTATGCCAAAACAGACTGTTAAATAAAAAGGCACTGCAAGATGCAAGAATTGTAATAAACAGATTTTAATTTATCACTGAAAAAAAACGCAACACTACAGTCTGTGTTCAGAATTTCTTAATATGAAGCAGGACTCGTGTGGTTTCACTTTTGATGTTTTAAATACAAACTTTAGAGATTTTGCATAATTTCTGTACAGATACATGAGAACGTGGACATACCACATCTATAACGTATAAAACCACATCAATAAAACGGTGCAAAAAAAAAAGTCCCTGCACATACAAAAATAAATTAATACACTTTATCCAGTCACCAGTCTTGTGGAAAGCCTGTAGAAAAAGATCTGAACACACCGACAGTGCTTTGAAACAGTCCTTCACACCACTAAGTGAATCACAAATATGTATTTACAACAGAAAAGAGGTAAAAGTGTGCTAAACTAAATCTTATTTATTCTGACAGCTTATTCTTAATCCAATATGCATCTGTAGATTTACAAAAGGAAAAGGGGAAAAACAGGTGTATTTACAAGACCACAAAATCATCAAGTAGGCTTTTTTTTTTCTTTTTTTATAACTTCAAACACCAGACATGTTCATCCAAATGTTTACAAGACTCAAAAGAGCTGAGAATTTTGTACAGTAGTATAAAAAACATTTTGCCAGTTGAGCGTTAGAATATATTACCTTGCGCCCAACATGCAACGAATGCAAATAAATAAAAAAGGAATAATAGAAAATTGGCTTCGAAAATGATCAATGCAAACATTCGAAATCAGTTTTTTTCAGTGTAGTCACTGTACAGGCAGAGATCTCTGGGACTCTCTGGACTGGTATTGCCTGAGCGACGCCGATTGATATCAAATCATTTCACAAAAAAATGGATCAACTGGAGGAAAAAATAAAAAGGGAAAGGAGAGAGACTGGCAGCGTCTCCAGCGCGCAGCCCCTCGCTGAGAGCATGGAGATCGGGGCCAGGCACTTGGGTTCAGGGCCTCGTCTGTGTGTCCTGGCTTGAGAGGTAGTTGCTCTTCAAAGAGTGCAGCAGGGTCAGTGAGACAGTTCGTGGACTTTTGGGCCGCCTCCTCACAGGGGAGGCTAAAGATCAGGATGCAGAGAAGGCCTTTATGGTGCACAAATGTCTGATCGCTTCAGCTTTGAAATATTTGACGCCTTTAAATACACAGACAAAAACGACAGGTTTTTAATTGAGATTATCGTTACGTGTTTCTTGTTAAAGGGGTAACAGCGGTGAGCAGATACTTTTCCAGAGGCATCTCCATCGGTCTACACTTTCTGACCACAGCGACTCGCACCAGCGTGTCATTTTCAGCACACTGACAGGGTGAGAGAGATCGTGTGTGTGTGTGTGTACATATGTGTGTGAGCCTGTCTTTTGGCCCCCATGGGATCCAGTACGTTTACAGCAAGTGATTTACTCAAACTCAGTGCAGCATGTTGTTTGCCAGATGGGCATCAAACTGGCAAGCGTGTGTACATATGAAGGCTGGTGCTGGTGAGGGTTTCGTGCGGTGGGTGAATGTTCTGGTCTTGCTGCTCAGATTGCAAGCCTCTTGGGGTGGGCAGATGAGAGGGATCCATAAGACAGAACTCCTCCAAAACGTTGTTTTCGACATCAGGTCTTTTCCTGTCCTGTCACAGACACAGCCTTCTCCCCCAGTCTCTGAATAAAACAGAAGCACAATTTCAATAAGTGATCCTCAATCTATTAAATAAAATATAGAAATAAAATAACTTTTACAATAAATACATTTTATAATAAATATATTTATACATATACATACATTTTTACAAGAAACCTATTTTAACAACATAAAAAATATACAATAATACAATATTATTAATTAATACTTAATTATAATACAAAATTATAATTATTGTAAATACAATAAAAACAATATAAGTATTTATAATTATAATAATGCAATTATACTTCATATTATGTGTGTCCCTGGACCACAAAACCAGTCACAAGGGTCCATTTTTTTAAAATTATTTATAAATAAAGCTGAATAAATAAGCTTTCCATTGATGTATGGTTTGTTAGGATAGGACAATATTTGGCCGAGATATAGCTATTTGGAAATCTGGAATCTGAAGGTGCAAAAAAAATAAAATGGAAATATTGAGAAAATCACCTTTAAAGTTGTCCAAATTAAATCTTTAGCAATGCATATTACTAATCAAAAATTAAGCTTTGATATATTTACGGTAGGAAATTTAAAAAATATCTTCATGGAACATGATCTTTACTTAATATCCTTATGATTTTTGGCATAAAATAAAAATCGATAATTTTGACCCATACAATGTATTGTTGGCTATTGCTACAAATATACTTGTGCTACTTATGACTGCTTTTGTGCTCCAGGGTCACATATTATACTATTAATATTAAAATATTAATATTAATAAAATACATTAATATAATTATATATTTTATTTTGACATTTATATTACTATATTAATATGATATACAATTATAAATATGGTATAATTTTATTTTCTTATAATACTGTAAATACATGCATATATATATATATGCACATGCACACACACATATAAATATATATATGAAAAAATGTCTTATATCATTTTACTAATGTAATACATTTACAATAATAATAATTCTAAAAAATTATATATATTACCATAATTATATATTCATATTAATTCATTCATATATTAATTACATACTTCAAATAAAAATACTTCGAAATGAATCCATGAATATTATAAATTAATACTTTTGTCTGTTTGATAGTTGCAGTACTAACTCCAGTTTTAGGAGTGTTGCTGTCGTTGTGCATGGCGAGGAAGGGGTTTGTAGTGATGGCTGGCTGCGTGGCGGGCAGGAGGCTGTTGATTGGCAGCTGCTGTAGCTGTATGTCATTCTGCTGCTGCTGCTGCTGTTGCATTAACTGATAGAGCAGAGCCTGTTGCTGTTCCTAAACACAGACAGACAAACAAGAGTATGATGAGATGTCTAGACAAAGACGGCACACCCACAGACTGCCCACGGACCGTATGATGCATATTGCACAGAATAGTGGCAAGAATTTCCTCAAAATTGCAATTCCAAGCTGCCAGGATGCTGAAATAAACAATTCTGAGGAAGAAGCCATTGTGACGTATGAGAGTTTTGTGGCACTGAATCACCAAAAGATAAGGTGTTTTGTATTTTTTGGTCTTGGAAATGAATGTATTATTTCAGATGTATTCTGCCCTACATGTTACATTATATATATCATTCAGACAAAATCATCTTGACTAATAACAAGGATCATGGCTAAAATAAGCTGCTGTGTGGACTCTCTTTATGTTTTAAGTCACATGAACAATTGTGAATGCTCAAACGAACTCTAGACTCTGTGGCTGTGTAATGGAGTGTGTTGGTGCTCTTCTTACCGGTGTGGCCTGCTGGGAGCTGAAAAGCTGCTGAAGTTGGTGCTGATGGAGGAGGATCTGTCTGTGCTGATCGTTGAAATGCCTTGCCGCACTGCAAACACATGCATAAACATTCATAAGCAAACAAAATTTTCATAATTTCAAAAACTTCTTGGTCATGGCCGCACGAAAGTATTACATATAAAATAAAACCTGTATACTAAAGGAAAGAGACTGTTATCATAGCTAATGGTGTTTTTTTTGACAAAGGGAGGGCTGTTTAAACTGGACCTTGCTTCGAAAACATCAACTGTTCAATCTTAAGTACACAATTCTGTTTCAGAGGCAGACGTACAGGTGCAAGGCACGCAGGCAGAGAAACAAAATGAGCAAGTGAGAAAGAAAAAGGTAAAGCAAGCCAATCCTCACCTGGTTTTCACAGTGGTCATGCTGCTGCATTCCAAAGCGCAAGCAAAAGAGAGATCGGGAAGCAGAAAAGATGAAGAAAATATGAATGCAGCACACAATGCCAAGTAATATGGATGAATCTAACGAACATGTCCAAGTCACAATTCACCCAAAAATGTAATTAAAATAATCAATTAAATAAAAAGTGAAATATATCAATACACTTTAATATATATTTTTCTTATATTTGTCAAAAAAAAAAAGTATTTAAAACAGCAGCATAAAATATTCAGTTTTTTTAAAAAGTCAGTAAGATTTAAGCAGCAAAACAGTTTTTAACAAGAAATGTAAGTCATGTGACACTGATGAATGGAGTAATGGCTGCTGAAAATTTTGCTTTACCATCATAGGAATAAATTACATTTTATATTAAAATAGAAATCTTTCATGATATTCTTTCATAATAAACATTCATAATATTTCATAATAACAATACTGTTTTCACTGATCAAATAAATGTTATATATGGAAGCCTGCTTCCGCCACTGAATAAAAAAAGGTAATTGCGAGTTTACATCTCGCAATTCTGACTTTTTTCTTAAAATTCTGTAATACAAACTCGCAATAGACTTTTTTCGAGTTATAAAGTCAGAATTATGAGATATGAACTCGCAATTGTGAGAAATAAAGTCAAGAACTGTGAGATAACTCACAATTCTGACTTTCTTCTTGCAAATATGAGTTTGTATCTTGCAATTCTGACTTTTTTCTTGCAATTCTGAGAATTTTTCTCAATTCTCAGAATAAAGTCCAATTCTAAAGGGGGAAAAAGACTGATATGTTCTCAGAATTGAGTTTACATCTCACAATTCTGACTCAACTCACAATTGCGTGTTATAAAATCACAAGATATAACTCACAATTCTGAGAAAAAAAAAAAGTCTGAATTGTGAGATAAAAAGTCACAATCACATTTTTCTTTTATTTTTTTGTAACATATATAAAACATAACATTTCATTTCTCTTTTGCTATGGGGGTAAAATATGACCTGGCCAATTTCTTGAAGTTTTCGTGAGATTTACCAACAAATCCACATTTTCATCAGTCTAAGGCGGCTAGTGCCAGTTTGTACCTGTTACTGAGACTGTTGGACATGGGCAGGGATGCGCTGGTAGCTGCTGAGGGATGGGGCAGGGGGCTGTTATTCTGGGCCAGGCTGGGGGAGGTTTGGATGACTCTGTTTAGGGCGCCCACCATGCCACTCATGGCCAGGTGGTTCCCCTGCAGAGTGCCCATCAGACCCGTCACCCCGGCTATGGCAGGGAGGGTCGAGTTGGCATTGCCAGGCTGGACGACCACCCCGGCCATGCCGACTCCATTCACCTGCTGCTGGGGGGGACTGTGGGCCGCAGACGGAGGGGTGGAGAGAGAGGACGTGCTACTTCCACTACTATGGCCACCAGACAGGGGATGCTGAAAGAAAGAGAAAGAATGGAGAAAGCACAAGAGCGTGAGAGCGTGAGAGAAAAGAGAGGTCAACATGAGAGAGGTGCCTCCTGTACCTGTCCAACCAAATAGATATAGCATCATTCCGATCAGATTTATGGTGCAAGTCATTTAAACATCACACAGCCACCAATTATCCCATGAATCTGTCATTATGATGCAATTACTTACTACACCATCACATCACTGCCACACACTCAACTATGTACAGATATACATAATATAACACTTGACTCAACTAAAGAGGTGCTCAGTCCCAGCAGATGGCATCTGCAGAGCAGGGGTAGAGGAAGTTACCTGAGTGGGCAAGGGTTGAGAGGACTCTGTTAAAACACTGCTGCCTAGCTGAATGCTCTTGCTGTGCAGCATGTCTGGAGGAGAGAGAGATTTTGCAACTTGACATGAATGCGGAGACCAGATTAGCTAGAGTTGAGCTGGGAGAGGAGGCTCTGTGAGCAGAACAGAGGGGGAGGAAGGGGGTCTGACGGGGGGTGAGAGGTGGGCTCGTGTGCGTGTATGTGTGAATATGTGGATCGGGGTGGGGGGTGGGATTAGACTGTGACGGTCCAGATGGAGTGTGTGAAAACTGTACGAGTAGACGAGAGGCAGAAGGTAGCGTGTGTGTCTAACCTGCGTGAGTGTTGCTGGGGTACAGAGGAGAGGAGGCAGTGGTGGCTGTGGTGCTCGCGGGGGTGAAAGGCACAGAGAGCTGAGCGCTCAAGAGCTGCAGTCGTTCTTTCTTCATGGTGAGAGTTCGGATTTGTTCCTCCAGGCGCCGGTTTTCCACCTGCAGCTGGTGCAGGGACTTCAGCATTCCCAGAACTGGACATAAAAGCGCGCACACACACACACAAAACATACGCATCAAGATTTGACAGCAAAATAGCAGTGGTTAAAAACCACCGAGATGACCCAATACCACAAGCCCGAAAACTACACTGGCACACATGTGGTTCAAGACCTCCAGAAAAAACTCTCGGAGGATCACACAGCACTGATCGGGGGCCAGCAACCCCGAGCGAAATGCAAACCAGATGCAGTGTCAGCAAAACCGCACAACTGGTCTCATATCAGTTGTGAACAGAAACACAACCACCCTAGCGCTTCATGCTCCGTGTGTTTGTCAGGCTCCCCCCCCCCCCCCCCCATCATAACAGAAACAGCTGCTGCTCATTCACACAATTGTGACACTACAAACCGACCTGCTGCTACTGAAAGATTTGCTACTACCTCTACTTAGCCGATCGCGAAACTACACGCAGACAAAATACAGGTAATGAAGCTCATAATTACTGCGGTATTAACCAATGCATAAATTACCCACATTATGGGGATGGATGTAATTACAGGCTTCAAACCGGCATATTATTTGATTGACATGCAGTAAAATAAGGTTTATATGATGTAATCATTTTTACTTTAAATAAAATATTTTCAGTGAAAGCAACAGACCCAGGTTTATCACTATGCACCTTGCACCCTGAGATTAAAATGGACAAATTAGACTGAATTTAAATGTAGCCAGTTTTCAATGACCATAATTAATAAAGGCTTTTAGCATACTAATGAGAAATTAATTTAAAATGCCTTTTGATATCTCTACAACCTTCTTTAGCAAATATGTAAACCCTCTCAGCTAGACTATGAAATTGTTATAACAGGAATTAATTGATTTTACATGCAAATTAAAAGTCATCACAATGATGCTAGGGAGTGTTAAGTGGGTTTCCAGGACATTGCTATATGGTTACCAAGTTGTTCTGAGTGGGTTTTAGCATGTTGCTATGTGGTTGCTAAGGTCTTCTGCGTGGTTATTTACTGACCCAGGTCAAAAGTGTCAACTTTCAAGTCTCTATGACATTCTGGTCTCTAAATTTGGCTCTGCTTTTTCGTTTAATGCAAGTTCACCGATTTTGTGTTGTTTTTTTTTTGTGTCACCTTTTATCAGGTGAAAATCCTAAGTCTCATGTCACTTAAAAAAAAACAAAAAACAGAAGCACTTGCCTTCTCAACAAGCCACATGATTTAAGGTATTATTTTTGTCTGTCGCACAGAGTGCAAAACCTGGAAGTCTAATTCACCATGTATTCCCCTAAAATTTTCCCATTGGGTTTTTTCAATTTATTATTAAAATAAGTTCTGTATAACTTGACGATACTTGGACATTTTGCTGTATAACAATTTGCATTCACTCACAATCCAAAATAATGTAGTTACTTAAACATAACAGCTTCAAAATTCACATTTTTAGTATGGGTATGTGTAATTTACACTGTAGAGCAAAATATACAAATATCAGCATTTTATATTTACCACAGACATTGTTTTACTCATAAATAAAAAAAAAACATTATAGAAACCCCTAGGAAATTCCTGAGGAAAAAAATTAGACTTCCGGGTTTTGACGTCAGGGCTGCAGCACTCTATTTCGTGGATGAGTTTGGCAAAGTTTTATACTCAAGCAAGTACTGTCCTAAGCATGCACCACTAACAACAACAGCACAACCTTCATTAGCTGATAAAAAAACACCCATGTGGCCTTGTGTTGAGCAGCTAAAAAAGACATTTGACAGGACTAATTTAAAAACATAGGTGCCAAAATTAACACTAGTGCAGGCTTATGTTCAGAAACAACAGTTGCATCAGCCATCATTAGAACTGACAGTATCCTATGGCTCAACAACATCCCCAGCAAGACCAGCGCAATGACAACCACACAACACACAACCAAACAGCTCTGTGCTTGAGTTGTGGTTTAATACTGTATACGGAAGCAACATGCATCATTATATGCGTGTAAGAAAGCCTCTCACCATCTCCTTGTGAGCCCTGTTGTAGGAGGAACTGCTGTCCTTCATTCCATTGCCGGTCCAGCAGCTGGTCGATGCTGGTGGCCACTGGGGGCAACGTATCCGAACCAGATCCGAGCCCCGGAACCAATGGTCCTGACGAGTCATATCGGATATGAAGCCCACTTAACGGAGACCTAAAGTCATTTATAGAAAACAAGTGAGATGTACATACACACAAGCTCATCAAAATTCATCGTCATGAATTTAAAATGGAAATGCATGTCAGATCTGTTCACATTAGTACAATTTAATTAATTAATAATCAGCTTTCACTTATAAATACACACTAGGCTGCGCCTATATTAACAACACAGTTGAACTCCTGGTCTGGCGTC
Organism: Sinocyclocheilus anshuiensis; assembly: GCF_001515605.1. Taxonomy (NCBI): domain Eukaryota; kingdom Metazoa; phylum Chordata; class Actinopteri; order Cypriniformes; family Cyprinidae; genus Sinocyclocheilus; species Sinocyclocheilus anshuiensis. The sequence goes on from NW_015539926.1 coordinate 1,468,712, forward strand.
CTGCCTTCAGAGGCAGACGCGCTGCTCAGTAAAGCCAAACAGAGTTCACAGCTCGTCCAAGTGAGAGAGCCAGGGCCTGCCTCTCTGACACCATAAATCTCAGTACGCTCTTGTTTGGACAGACAGCGATCTGTGTTATTATGAATGCATCCAACCCTGGGCTCTACATCAGGGCTCTCGGGCGAACGTGAATCTATCTCTGAGGTAATTACGGCTGGGCTGAGATCTGCTCCACAAGGCAATAAATCTCCAGCACAGGACTGTGAAGCCATATCACCCTGCATGGCTGCTCCAGTGCGGATCACAGAAACAGCACATACAGATATTCGCATTTAATCTGACGATGGTGCAGAGCTCTTCTGAATGAGATTCATGGACATTTGGCACACTTTTAAGGCCCATTCACAAAGAATGTGTTTTTTAATATTTAAAAACTTGAGTCGCATGGCAATGGAATTGGAAAAAAAGGCATTTTTTTTTTTTTTTTTAAAGAGTTGACATTTTTAAATTAGGCAACCTGATTTTAAAACACTGTGTCATGTGCGAGTCGCTGCAAAAGATGCAAAATATGATATCAGCAGACGAACACATCCATCTAGCACATTTACATTGAAAAGCAACACTTTGGAATGCAAAAACCCGTTTAGTGTGAACGGTTTCTTGTACCTTCAGTATTGAAAATGCTGCCATGCAAACACACAAACTGACAAGCTTGAGTTTATAGCGATATTGTGCTAAATGCATTTCTCACACACATTTTGACAAAAAAAAAAAAGACAAAACTGATCTAAATAGTCAAATACAGCATTTGAAAAAAATATGTTTTATATTAATACTAATATCCATACATTAAATATACTAAAGCAGCAATGAAAGTATACCAAATAAACCCACTTCTTAAATAAAGCGATCAAAATCAAATCAACATACCTTTTCAACCAAACATATTATATCCAGGAGGAATTTTTGTGCAGTATATATATGCTTCCATATAAATCCGTTTTATATCCTCAATCACAGCGCAAAAAAGGCCACATCTCAGGTTACAGAAAACTAATGCAATGTTTCTTTCTGCGTTCGAAGACATCGCCGCCACGTCGAACTCTGAAGCCGGTTTGTAACTGCGATATGGACAACAGCTGAGTGCTCAAAATGCCTGCTGTTTGGAAGGCGAGCGCACAAGGGAGGAAACGGAGTGAGTGAATGAGTGTGTTCTGTGGGGGAGGGAGGGAGGGCGAGTGAAATCTCAGAGCCTGGAGGAGGGGGAAGTCTAGCTCTGGAATGTAAATAGGACTTACCGAGGGGAGAGGTTTGTCTTTGGCGAGTTTCCTCTTCTGGAGAAGCCGAGAGCTCCGTCTCCAAGCTCCTGATCTGAAAGGTAAACAGAGAGCATTCGATAAGGAGCCGGTGTGAAGATGTGGGCGTTAGAGGAGCCTGGGAAATGCAGGGACGGGCAGCTCGATCCAAAGTGAGCCTGGTAGCCATCAGATCTTCCTCACAGAAATCCATCTAGGGGCGGCAGAGTGGTCTCTCTGGCGGCTCAGCTTGCACACTGACACCACTGAGTGTGTCACTGAGTCACCTCTCTCTCTCTCCCCCTCCCTCCAGCTCTTTCTTCCCTGTGGAGGCTCCCATCACCCTGCCTGCAGGCCCCATGCCAGACACTGCTTTTCATTTTCTGCAGTGAAAGTAATGAATCACATATGCGCCTCGCCAAGCACAACCCACTCCCTCTTTTTTTTTCTCCCCACCCCCCTCCAGTCACAGTTAGCCAATCCCATTTTTCTCTTCCTCCCTGCTTCCTTCCCCCCTTCTTTTCCTTTTTCACCCCGTCTTGTTCTTTTTAACTTTCCAGCCCACTACCACCTCGAGCGCAGGCTGGCTCCAGTGGGGGTGTGGGCACATCAGTACGAACCGCCCAAGGTCTGGTCTGACTTATTATGGTGCTGACCCCTTGCCTGACCCTGGATCAGCCCCGAGGGTGCAGTGCAGACTGGACCCGAAAGCATCGGGTATCACTTTACAAAATAAAAAAAAGACAGAATGAACAGGGACTGAACGACACAGTGGAAACCTATGAGGAGCAACAGGTGACCAGCGTTGAGAGGAAATCACAAGCACTTTGCCAAAGTAAACAAGCCTTGTTTCACAGCCTCACTGATCCCATTATACATTTTTAGACTAGGGTTTTTTTAATTGACCAATGCCAATATCTAGACAACAGGGTGGTCAATGGCTGATATATACCTGACTTTTATTAAATGACAGCAAATTAGATGAGGTGTAAGAAATGTACTCAATGTTGATAAAATATTTATTAAAAAATGCACTAAAAACAATAATGAATATATTATTACCATTAATTTATATTATACATTATACAAGACATTATAATTGATTTACATTTAGAATACATTTATATAATTTTTTTAATATTATAACTATAAAGTTATACGTACGTCTGCGTGTGTATACACAGACAACCATTCAAAGTATCTTATGCTCTCCAAGGCAGCATTTATTTGATCAAAAATACAGTAAAACAGTAATATTATAAATTATTATCATTAAAATTGAAAATCTAAAATATATCTGAATATATTTTAAAATGTAATTTATTTCTGCAATGGCAAAGCTGAATTTTCTGCAGCCATTACTCCAGTCTTCAGTGTCACACGATCTTTCAGAAATCATTGTAATATGCTGATTTGGTACTAAAAAACATTTCTGATTATTTTCCAATGTTGAAAACAGCTGTGCTAACTGATATTTTGGTGGAAACTGTAAAAAAAAAATTCAAGATTCTTTGATGAATAAAAAGTTCAAAAGAACAGCATTTATTTGAAATATATATATTTTTAAACTATTTATAAATGCCTTTACTGTCACTTTTGATCAATTTAATGCATTCTTGCTGAATAAAAGTATTAAATTATTATTTTTTAAATCTTACTAAACTTCAGAACGAATATATCGCAAAATGTCGACATATAAGCCAAATCGTTAACCTGTTCAATATATATGCCCTACTTTATAAGTGCTGCGCTGTAAACTAATGCCAGACAAGAGCTGGGCTTATGCTAAGAGCATGCAAGTTTTCCAGTCTCGAGCGGTGGTCTCTTTAAGGATGGATGTTCTTCCTCCTATTGTTAGTCAAATGACCCCCTGACCTCTGTTTGAGGAGGAGGCCATGACTGATCCATTATTCCTCAAAGGCTGTGTTCCCCTTTTTTCCTCTCTCTCTCTCTCTCTTGCTTTCAACTGGTCTCCACCCCAACCCCCATGACAGGGTCCTGCAAGCCCATTCGCTCATGACCGAGACCCCCAGGGATTAGGCAAGGTCCGGGGAAAGTGTCGAGTGGTCCGGGATGGAGGGAAGAAGGAGGGAGAGGCTGAGTGTAAGGTAAGCCTGCCTCCTAAACCCAGGGCAATCCCCTCTGTGTCATCACTGCGGTCATTGTGCAGATTAATGAAATGTTTGAGTGGTAGCATGCTTCATTTAACAGGTATGCACACTTTCAGCTTTCTGTCCTGGGGAGTTTTGTTCTCTGCCTCTCCCTCTCTCTGCGACCTGAGGAGGTTAGGAGGGGGGATACAGCTGACCACACATTCCATATGCACAGGGGAGCGGAGAAAGAATGGGAGGATGAGGAGAAGTGGGAGAAGAGAGCGCAGGAAGCAGGAGGAATGGATTTTGAGAAAGTAATCCTGCGCCAGTGGGAGGTACCGGCTAAAGATCAGCATGGTTGCTCGTCTGTGCGTCTCACCTGCCGGGGAGCCCTCGGACTGGGCAATCAGTGCAGCCATGGCGGAATTCGGATTCAGCCTGTTTCCGAACATATGGGATGGCGCCATGTTAAAGGATCCCGGTAGAGAGTTTGACTATGGAAGAAACACAAAAGAAAGAGAGTTAGACTATGGAACACTGTCAAATTCCAAATGTATGCGTCTCTGCATGTGTGTATATGGATGTGTGCGAGAGTGTTGGGCCAAAGAGCTGGATGATAAAACACCATGTCAGCTGTATTTCCTGTGAGCCAGGAGAATTGGCTGAGCCTGCAACAGCAGATCCACAGCCCTGAACAACATACAGACCATGTGCTTCTGCAGCTAATTATTTAATCCAATTAAGCCATTTCCCTAATAATGGTTGGGATTGGTTGCGGTGTTGCTTCTGAGGTAGCAGCATATGTGCAACAACAATCTTGGTGCATGGTGTAAACCACAGAATGGTTCACATGATTTGCACTTTAACACTTTCGCAGTGGAACAATGTTGTAAATAGCAGGGAACTGTTGGAAAAGTTGAAGAATTTTTTACTCAGATTTTACATAAATATAGATGATTACTTGTTTATTCCAATTTACAGACGACATTAAACATTAGACATTAGACATTAAAGCCTGGAGTAAATGCTGCTGAAAATTCAACTTTGTCATCACAGGAAAAAATTACATTTTAAAATATATTAAAATTAAAAACAGTTAATTTAAACTGTAATAATATTTCACAATATTAATGTTTTTACTGTATTTTCCATCAAATAAATATAACCTTGGTCCTTTTGAAAAAAAAATAAATGCAAAAAGACATGGACTTCATACAACACATTCTAAATATTCGGTCTTTTCACTCACTGCTTATTTTCATGAAATCAATAAATTCTTTCCTTTTCCTTTGCTCGCTTTATCTACGTCAAGGCCTTATCTGATCCAAACAGGAAATAACACTAGCTGAAATTACAATGTATTGGATTTCTTGCTCTGTTCGTATAGAATAATGTCTTTATGTCTAACTTAAAGATTTCTGACCATACTAGACTAAAACATATTGAAAATCACACCTACAAGTGACCCGTGAATAGACAACCATACAATGCCAACGTTTAAACCAACCTTGAAAACATGCTTCCCATTATGGATCTTCTGCTAACAACGAAAGGATATAAAAATATATTTAGTTATTAAAACTAAAAATGATATATTTAGTTTTACTACTAAAAAAAAAATGATATCCTACATTCCCCTGGCCCCTCACGGCCCCTCAGGCCCTCCCCATTCCTCAGACTCCTCTTTCAGGCCGTGTGGAGAGAGGAGGGAGCATGACCAGTGTGAAGAGAACCCCTCATCCCACTACACAGCTCTCTGTCCAGCCTGTCAGCCCTCATCCCGTCAGCGAGCCGGGCTCAATGCGCCCGCATAGGGAAAAGAGGGACAGCCGGATTGTTTGAGGCTTAGGGCTCTCAGCACCATTGTGGAGGTTAACGAAGAGTGGGACAGAGGTGGGCCTAGGGGGTGTGCGCTGGGGTCGAAGGTCACTACTGCCCTGCTTGCAACCACTGAATTTTTTCATCCGACCATTCTTCAATCCACAAAGGGAGAGTTAGGGATGGAGAGGAAGAAAAAAAAATTGCAAACACCTCAGGGACAGTCATGCTGACGGAATAAAGGATGATTGTTTGCACAGATTATATTTGATAAAACACCATGTTATATATCTAATAAAAATTCATTCTATTCCTGACCCCGGGCATAGTTTTAAAAACGTCACCTGTTTACTGATCAGCTAATTACAACCTAGTGAAGAAAAAAGCTCATTGTATTAAATCTCCCATAACATAAAGCTTAGGACTAATGGGGGATATATATTTGCAAGCATGCGTAAGGAGGGGCTGGACTGCTGGGAGCCCTGCAGCATTAAGGCCATCAGTGGGTCTACTTCATCTCCTAATGTAAGGCCACCCTGCCTGCAGAGAGGGCAGATCTGCACAAACAAAGCCCTGTTGCCTGGAAACGACAGGTTGCTACAGCAGCGCAAGTCAAGACAAAGATGCTCAGGAGAGCGGCAGAGACGGTGCTCAGTCTCTAGTGCACTTCCAAAGGGCCCATTTGGAGCTGCGCTGGGAGCCTGTAAGAATGACTTGACTTTATTATTGTCATCTGAACACATGCAGTAGGGATTCTAAAGTCACTGATTCATGAAGGTATTTATTCACAATTTTTTGTAACATTATGCATTTATTTAATATTTCCAATAAATGCTGTTCTTTAAATGTTTTCACCAAATCAGCATATTAGAATGATTTCAGAATAGCTACTTTAAAGCGGTTTTCACTGTATTTTTCATTCAATTAATGCAGCCTTGGTGAGCATAAACATTTTCTAAACAAAAACATTTTCAAAAAATCTTACCAACTTCAAACTCCTATACATATATAAAATTACTGACTCGAAGCAATAATAATATAGCCAATATAAAACCAATTACGGCACTTTTCTCACAGTCTCATTCTGTTTATTTGACCACACATACTGCTCTGACTAGCTAATGCAAACACAATCGAAACACCCTGACGTTCATCCGTTAAGACCATATACTTCAGCAGCCTAGTCATAAATACCCTAAATGACTCAAAACACTGTCTTTCAAGAGCTGAAAAATTAGGTCTGAAGTGACGAACTTTACTTCTCACACTGACATGTTATGTACCATTGTGGCCCTAACACGGCCTCCTTCATACTGTTAATATACTGCTGCAATTATATAAATATTGCATTAGCACAAACCCTGGCACTTGCAAACCAAATTCATTTGTTCTGTAGAAAGAAAAAATCCTGTCACGAAGAAAAATACGAGTTACTTAATACATAAATAGCTGCAGCCAACGTTTACATCTGAGCCTTTTAGGAGTTAATTACTATTTGTGCCATGAACATGCTCAAACAGCATTTATCTAGATAAAACTGGAGCAAATTAGCACACAGTACAAAGATGATGAGTATAATTCTATTTAATTGGTTAATTTTGTGAGAGATTATGTATAAAGGATACGTGTGAGCTGAAAGCTCTGTGCAATTATCAGTACAATCTTTCTTCGCAGATGTATGTTGCTTTTTTAAAATAAAATCTAGGTACGGACTTTTTGCAAATATACACTTCTGTTCAAATGTTTGGTGTTGGTAAGATTTTTAAATGCTCACCAAGACTGCATACATTTAATAAAAACAGTAATATTTTGAAATATTATTACAATTTCAAATAATTTATTCCTGTGATAGCAAAGGTCATTACTCGAGTCTTCAGTGTCACATGTTCCTTCAGAAATCATTCTAATATGCTTATTTAGTGCTAAAGAAAACCATTCTTTTTCATTATCAATGTGTAAAACAATTATGCTGCTTAATATTTTGTGGAAATAGTAATGTTTTTTTCAGGATTCTTTGATGAACAGAAAATTAAAATGAATAGCATTTATTTGAAACAAATATTTACATGTCTTTACTGTCACTTTTGACAAATTTAATGCAACCTTGGTGAACAAAAGTATTAACTTCTTTAAAAAAACAACAACAAAAAAAACTGACCCTTACATTTTTTAACTGCATCATATTTGCAAATTAACCTCTTCATTTAAACTGTTTTTTAAATTTGAATCAAAACAAAAACACCTCGTACAAAGATTTAATTTAGCCTGGAGTCATTCATTTGCCCATTTCCACAAAACCAAACCAAATGGGTACTGAAATAATCAAACAATCACATACAGAGTGAGCACTGAGCATGAATACATAATAAGGTCCATTAAACACTCACATGTGTGGATGAGGTGCTGGTGAACGGGGCGGTCGGGGGCAAAGATGTGAGAGTGGGCATGGAAGTGACCACTGACTGATGAGTAGGTAACTCGGAGCTGGATCCGGACAGAGACCCTCCAAACAAAGCACTGGGCAATGGGCAGGCTACATCACTACTGCTGGAGTACGCACCTGCAAAAAGACAGCAATTACAGCAAATGATTAACGTAAAACAGCACACTTTCAATGATAACCACTTGGCCAAACAGTCTCTTTTGATTCCCACAGAGTCAAAAATAACATTGTCTTGTTTATCAGGAGATCTGGCATAGCAACTGGGGGATGTGAAACAAATCAACGCAGGTTATGACCTGTAATATCGTGGTAAACGCAAAGTTTTAATAGCTGTAAGGGCAACCTCTGTCCTCCAATATACCTTCACTGGTTATCCATCTATCTTTGCCGCTGCCCCCGAGATGAACTTTGTGGACTTTGAATGGCCTGTCTGACCAGGCCCTCATCACAGCAGACCTCGAGAGCGAGCACAAAGCATTTCGGAGTCCTCTCAACATGCACTCTGCACCGGCCTCCCAGTGACCCAGAAAACAGTTCCCTGAATCTGACGACTCACTATTTCTTCTGTAAAAATGACTGAGGGCTTTTCAGGCGGGCCCATTCATATTTATGTGCCGGTTCATGACATGCACGCGGTTTGTTGTTGCTGTTGTTTTATTGATTTTTTTCCCTTTTCTCTCTCCCTCCTCCCCTGCCACCATCTCAAATAAACCCAGCTGATGGCCCAGGCTGACCCGTTGCAGGAACGAGAGAGGCCCCCTTGCCACACAAAGGAATGAATGGCTCGCGGCAGTCTACATTCACTGGTGAAACAAGGAAACATTGTTGGGCAGAGAAGTACCACGTGAAGCATTTAGAGTACCAAGCTTCAAACTCCACATAGGAAATATGTAATAGAGAAAGGAAAGCTTAGACATCGCTATGTCACGGTATTCCATTTAATCCCAATTGGTTTTACTTTTGGGAGACCAACAGCTAACTTGGCTCATTAATGATTAGATTAATCTTTAAATCATCATGTTGATCTGGTAATCTGGTTAATAATTAACATTTCAGAATAGGTCAACCAAGGGAGCATTTGATTAGAGGTTACTAGACATGAGCGACCAAACAAAGCAAGGACAAGGATCCTGTTATCTGGTGCTGATCGAACGGGCCCGATCGATCAGGACTTAACATCTCCTCCTGAAACCCCCCTTATCAAATCAGAGGAAGAGAGGGGAAATTTCAAATTAGATTAGCCAGCATTTCAAGTCAAACCCGTCTCCTCTCTCAGCAGAAAATCCATGTGAGTTCAGAGGGAGGTTAATGATGAGGCTCAGAACCTGATAAGGATCCACGGCACTTTCCTTACGGACGAAGAGAAGAAAGCAGGGACTGATTCGAGGTATTGTTGCACGCCGGCAGAACATATTTAGGCCTTTGACGTTGCAGATGTTTTTAATTTAAATGTGGTATCTTGAGCAGTGATCGATGTCTTGAAGTGTTTTGTGTTGGGTTACTAGCTTCAAGATATGTTCTATCACAAGCGAACAGATGGGCTTGACGTTTCTAAAGCATGCCGGCCGAAAGTGAAGATAAGTTACAGCGCATGGCTGCAGTGAATGCAGCAAACGCATGCTTTGCTCATGAATGTTTATTTGAATGAACAGGACGGCTGCATAGTTTCATCCCGAGCAATAAATCCAGGCTTAAAGGGATAGTTCACCCAAAAATGAAAATTCTGTCATTAGGGGCTTTCACGCCATGTAGTTCTAGGAACTCAGTTCTAAGAACTAGTCAGCAGGGTAGTTCCTAGAGAACCAATTTCTCCCTCGGGCCGTTTTCCTGGTTGCATTTGCACCGGCAGCAGGAACTTTGAAGCAGCTGACAGCGACGTCTTTATTCACAACATTTATGAACGTCAATAACCAGAGAATGGAAGACGCCGTGATTGGAGCTGTTTTTGTAGTGTGTCATGGGTTTCGTGATTAACGGAGATGGAATGTAAACACAATTTAGGCGAATGAATGAGCATGAAAATCTGACTAAAATCTCCTATGACAACTTGCAGTGTTATCATTGAAGAACATAACACTGCAGACAACAGGTAAATGCCATTAATCGCTGTTTCCCATGTTCGTGGAGAAAATATTTTTACATGGTTTTTAAAAAATGCCAGGTAGCTGGTGTTTTGTATGCGTTTTGCCAATCAGTGTACACTTATGTCACTGATAGTTCCTATAGAACCGTTTTAGACCCTGCTCTGAAGTAGGAGCTAATTTAGTGTCTTCAAACGTTTCTAGAACTGAAAGCCCCTATTATTTGTGTCGGGTTGTTCCAAACCTGTGCGACTTTCGTCTGTGAAACAAAAAAGCTATTCTGAAAAATGTCTCAATGTTTTGTGTCCATATAATGAAAGTCAGTGGGGTCCAAATGTTGACTTTCAGTGTGGATAAAAAAAAATGGTTAAAACATTCTTCAATATCAACTCGTGTTCAAAAATGGAATGGAAATCATACAGATACACTGTAACATGTTTTTGCATTTAAAAACGCAAAACGCAGGACAATGAAAAGGAAAATGCAAGGTCTTGAGACATGCATTTTAAATCGTTGAACTTATTATAACTTGAGTCCCGCATTTTTAGAGCACTAGAGTATGTTTTAATTCAAAAACAAAAGAAAAGCAGCTCCAAAACTGCCTGTTTGTGTGAACAGCCTTTAAAGGCTGGAATACACTGCACAACTTTTGCCCCGATTTGCAGTCTGGAGGAGTCGACGCTAGTTGCTGAAAGTCAGAACCAGCCTGCAGATATTGGGCAGTCGGAGTTGACATTTCACAGAAACATTTGTCATGCATCTCCTAGCAACAAGGCACATGTTTCTACGTGAGTTTGTTGTGTTTGGAATAACTTCAAAGTCTGGTAGTGTGTGATCATCAGTCCTTTAGTGTATAATGCCCAGTTGTCTTCTGCAACCCTAGTGTTTTCAAATCTGTTTAGGATTTAAACGTTGTACAGGAGCATTCCAGCCTTTACAGTACATTGCACTCATCTGTCTCACCAAGCTTTTCTTTCCAATTTCAGATGGAAACCAATAAGAATCGTTCTCCCCCTCTCCAAATAACACCCTATAAAGTCCTACACCCGGCCAGAGCTGAGATGGATGTTTGCATTTAATAATAGCCTCCCCCTGTTCCCCCTGATAAACCAGCCATCCAACAAAAAAAAAAAAAAGAGCTGGGAGCCGTTGAGGGAGGGTGAGACAGATAGATGAGTTGGAGCACTCTGCTGTAGCCCTGCATTAGCCATGACTAAATATTTACAGTCCAGCCAAAGGCCAGGAACAGGTGAGGGCAGGGATGGGTGGGAGAACGAGTCCCAAACAAACACAAAAAACCCATATGGACTTTAGAGAATGGACAGGGCGATAGTGAGATGGTACATAGTAGGGAATGACAGAGAAAAGGATACACCAGAGTTTTCAAGTTCTGATCAGAAGGAAAGGAACTACAAAACAGCCAGATGGTTGCCAAGTAACAGGGCAGCACCACAGATAAGGTCCCTTTTAACATTATAGCTGCCATGCGTACACGGAGCACTTATGTCAATGGCGAGATTTAGCAGGTGAGAGAGAGAGGAAGTGCCTGCAAATGAGTGAGAAAGAATGGTGTGACCATGTATTTAGGTGTTCTGGCTCCAACTCAGTGAGCGGGAAGGCCAGTAGGGGTCAGGGCATTTCTACACACTATCTCAAGCCGGCTCACTCTAGATCCCGAAAGAAGACAACGTCAGGGAAGAACAAATAAAAAAAATTGAACGAATTGCCAGTTACAGGCTCCTTCCCTCCTCCAGCTCCCTCGGGCTCAACAGGTTAATGTGCATCTCTATGGAGATTCAGCGGGCCACTCTAAGCTCTCAATCAGGTAGGAATGAGGAAGCACTTTAGAGAGCACCTCCATCCACTTTTACCCTAATGAGCTTCAGCACAGACCAAAACAACATCATGCTGGTTCCCAGGCTTCTCTCTGAGAAGAGCGTACCTCAAATGGATTCCTTTTATTTTTTTTTTAAATAAACAGAGATAGAACAAATTGCGATTCAGGGAAAGATTAAGATGAATTACATGAATTGAACTGAATGCAATATTGAAAAGACCCTCCATGTGTAATTTTTGAAAAATAATTATGTCAGCCAATTTATAATAGCCTATGTTTGTAGGCTTCCGTGCACAATTAATAAGAGTCCATGAAAAAAGAAAAAGCTGGGAAATATTAGGAGAGAACTTTTAGATTTATTAGTATGCAACTTATTAAAAAGAAAAAAATTCAGTCATGGTAGACGTCATATGTAATTTGAAAGGAATGAAAATGAGGATGTGGAAGATCGAAAAAAAACAACAGCAACAACATGGGCAACTAAGGACCTCAAAGTCAACAAGAAATAATGTTTACAACCCTTTCTACATCTGTACTATGATGCATTTCAGAATGAAATGAACTTGACTGGATCAGCTAAAGTGGTCTCAATATGGCAGATGGTTAAAAAAACAAGAAAGGTTGGTGACGTCAGCTGAAAGTCACTTGAAAGCAAGGATGAAAACATGTTTTCTTTGGAATAATGCATACTAGGGATGCACAACACAGCAGTACCAAACTGGTTAGTTTTATTATTAAATCGTTTTTTCTTTTCAGTCCATATATGTACATGCCTAAATTCATATTTAGCATTGAAAACTACTTTTTGTTGATGGTGATAAATAATTTCGCTCAAAAACAAAATCACGAATATTAATCACAGTTGTTTTCACTTGAGAAATGTTTTTTTTTTTTTCGATTTCATCAGTATTATTGCACTTTCACGAAAGCTCTAGAAAAAAACACTAGGAAGAAAATGTATCCATCCAAGTTAAAAATTCTGACTGAGGATTTCAACTCCTTACATCTGGCAACCGCAAGCATTAAAACTAGTTGAGGCTCATCATCAATGCAAGACAACAAAAATGTCAAATAAAAATAAAAAGTTTCAGGATAAATAACCAGCAAGCCAATATTGTAGACGACTATGCTTAATCGCGAGAAGCATAAAATTGTGATCACAATTAAAATGATTAATCGTGCAGCACTAAGTAATTCCTGTGCCCCGTTATTGTTATTGTCTATAACAGGAAAATATACATTGTTATTAGCGAGAATTTTATTATATGTGCATCACAAAATTCACAAAAAAATGTTAATTCTATGTTGACTTTAAGACAGTAGACCATAGCAAAACAAATGAAACATGGATGGCATTTACCCTGACTAAGGTCTGCTCACCTGGTCCAGCAGGTGGGGAGCTGACAGTCATACCCTGTAAGCTTCCATTCCTGAGGAGGGATGGGGACTTCTGAATCCCCAGACTGCTGCTACCAGCACCCACTGCTCCCACACCTCCGGTACTGCTGACTGCACTCCCACGGCAGGCCATAGTGCTCAAGGAGGATGGCGAGGGGGAAGTGGATGAGGGCATTGTGGAGCCATGCTCTCCCGTATCAGTGGTTTTACTGTCCTGGGTAGTGAAGCACGGTCCATACCGGTTCCTCCAGTTCCCTCTCTTCTTCTTCTTCACGCCATCCTCGCCAGTAGATGAAGATGATGTTGCAGAGGAAGAGGACGAGGAGGGCTGGGGTCGTTTGTAGCCTGCTGAGGCCAGGCCTCCCAGCTCTCCGGCCGGGTGACAGTTTTCGTAATGCTTGCTTGAGCTTGAGCTTTGGGGGAGGGACACCATGCCGAAGGTGTTGAGAGCCACCATGCCTTCAGAGGCTGTGCTTTCTGCACCACCCTTCATGTGGCAACGGCTAAAGGATGGAGGTGTGTACGAGTCGCCAGCCCTAAGGCTGGGATCAGAGAAGCTGAGGAAATCAGATGTGGGCTGAACCACAGACCCACTAGTGGCTGATTTACTGCTGCTGCTGCCTAATAAAAGACCTGCAAGAGAAAAAGGAAGACAAAGATGAAAGCGCACCTTAATATCACAACCACATTAACAAAGAGACAGCATAAACCACCAGAGAGGTGGCATGTGGTCATAAAACTAAGACCTTTTGCAGCCACAATTTTGTAAATACACACAAACACACAGCACAGCTGGAATGCTAAACTGGACAACAGCAGAACAATCATCTTTACTAAGAGCTTGTAACACTGTAGCACATAAACCAATCAATTTTAGTGCAAAATAGTTCAAAACTTCTGCCTTATTATACACTATCATCAAAAATATGGGTTCAGTTTTTTAATATATTTGAAATGTGACTTATTCCTGTAATGGCAAAGCTTTTCAGCCATTACTCCAGCCTTAAGTTCTACATGATCGTTCAGAAATCATTTTAATATGCTAATTTGGTGTCAAAGAAACATTTCTTATTATTATAAACGGTGAAAACAGTTGTGATGTACTTTTTGTGAAATCCATGATACATACTCAAGATTCTTTAATAATTAGAAAGTTCTAAAGATCAGCTTTCATTTGAATTAGAACTCTTTTAGAACATTAAAAATGTCTTTTAGTCAATTTGATGAATCCTTGCTGATTATTAGTATTAATTTTAGTGCCGTGAAGCGATTAATCGCATCCAAAATAAAAGTTTTTGTTTACATAATATATGTGTGTACTGTGTATATTTATTATGTATATATAAATACACATGCATGTATATATTTAAGAAAAAAATGTTACGTTTATATATTAAATATATTTATACATGACAAATTATATGAATATAAATGTATACATGTAAATATAAAAAAAAATGCTCTATGTGTGTATTTATATATACATAATAAATATACACAATACACACACATATATTATGTAAACAAAAACTTTTATTTTGGATGCGATTAATCACGAGTAATAATTTGACAGCACTAATTAATTTCCTAAAAAAATCTGACTGACCATAAACATTTGAATGGCTGTGTACCGTACCAATTTCAATTATCATGTGAATAACTATATCAGTTGTCCAAAATTTCCAAGTACTGATTGAAGGTCTTTTTTTTTTTTTGTCCTGATCTGTTAACTTATTCAAAAATACAACGACTTGGCTTGAAAATAACATTTAAGATATGTACAGATATGAATATGAAATACGGTGCGCACATGCTTCAGCTGAAAATTATACAGAAATGTTCATTTCCAGAAACATGCATACAAACATTTTTAAGAACTCAGCACGTTTTAAATTAGATTTGAAAAAGATTCTCCTTTCCTTATCAAGGACCCTCTTATTTATCATTGACAATGAATACAATTTAAAATTATTCTACGAAAAAACCCAAAAAGGCTGGCTTACATCTCTACAAAACCAGAAAATAATCTACAGAACCTGAAATCAAGCAATGCCATCATCCTCCACTCCTAGGTGGGCCAGTTAAACTTGCAGGAAGCCAAACAATCAGGTAGGCTATGTAGGCAGGCAAGAAGGGTGACCCAGATCTAGGTGTTCATTCGAACCCTCCCCTCAGGTCCTTTAACCAAAGCCAGAGAAACAACTCCGACATGCATGTTTTTACAGCTGTGGCAGGAGGCTGCTGAGGCTTTACTTCCCAATTTTACTACACGGTCTATCCCTTGAGCCTCCCGCTAACATTAAAACACGCACAGAGCTTGCATGCCAGTTAACACGTCTCGAAGATAAAGCAATGTCACACAAACAGCTGCCATAACCAATAGATAAGCAGCATTCTTATCGCTGGATCCTAGATTAAACACTGCTATAAATTTCCTGCCATTTCTCTCTGAAGACAAGCAAAAAATGTGTGAAAAAGAGCTGAATATCAAGATCTTTTGCCTGCATCAATGAGAGGAGCTTTAATTACATTATTACCAAAACCAGGAAAAACTAACACAAAGTGTTAAAATATGCAGCCAATTAGCTTGTTAAATTCAGACACAAAAATATTAAGTAAAGTTATGGCTAAGAGGTTAGAAGGTACACTATCAAATTTAATAGGAGAGGATCAAAATGGTTTTATACAACGTAGGCAAACATTTCACAATCTTCGAAGAGTCCTAAATATTCTTTATGAACAGAGGGGTGAACGAGATACTGCTCTACTATCATTGGACGCCGAAAAGGCCTTTGATCGGGTTGAATGATCTTATTTGTTTGATATATTGGTCAGATTTGGTTTTGGTGAAAGGTACTGTAGGTGGGTTAGATTACTTTATAATAGTTCTACAGCAGAAGTGTTGACAAATAATATTGTTTCAAAACCATTTAGCGTATCAAGAGGGTGTAGACAAGGTTCTCCTCTTTTTGCCATCTCCATCGAGCCTTTTGCAATAGCAGTAAAAAAAACATGTGGAATTAACAGGCATTAAGATTGGACAGATAGAACCTAAAATTGCGTTATTCGCTGATGATGTCATTCTTTTCCTAAAGCATCTTGATACATCAATACCTGCTTTATTAGATCTTATCAGTACATTTGGCAAAAATTCTGGATACAAGATTAACAATTCTAAAAGTTCTATTCTATATCTAAATGAGATTGACAGACAGCAACCTAGTAATTGTGTTGCAATCTTCAATATAGTTGACCGTTTTACATACTTGGGTATAAAAATTGTACCAAAACTAGGAGATGTTGTGCAAGTAAATTATGATCCACTTCTTGAAAGTGTTAGTAGCTATATAGAAAGATGGATGTCCTTACCCATATCTTTAATTGGTCGAATAAATATTTTGAAAATGAATATTTTGTCAAAATTTTTATATTTATTCCAGAACATTCCTCTGCCTTCCCATAAACCTCTATTTTAACGACTTAAAAAATGTCCACTAAATTCATTTGGAATAACAGATGTTCCAGACTCCGTCTGACACTTCTATATTTGCCATATGATAGATGAGATCTACAGTGTCCTAATTTTCATTGGTATTATTGGGCTGTGCAACTTAGAACAATTATGTTTTATTTTTTATCTCAGGACTGCCCGTCTTGGGTGGATATGGAATCGGCTCCATTAATTCTGGCCTGCCTTTAAATTTGTGTTTATATTCATCAGAATTGAAAGATCTTAAAAAAATTGTTTCCAATCCTATAGTTATAAATATGATTGCCGTATGGTTTGATGTGAAA
This sequence comes from Sinocyclocheilus anshuiensis, assembly GCF_001515605.1. Classification (NCBI taxonomy): domain Eukaryota; kingdom Metazoa; phylum Chordata; class Actinopteri; order Cypriniformes; family Cyprinidae; genus Sinocyclocheilus; species Sinocyclocheilus anshuiensis. The sequence goes on from NW_015539926.1 coordinate 1,485,472, forward strand.
AAATATTTAGGTGCCTTCTACCATTTATCTTGTTTTAGTCCCATTTGGGGCAATGAAAAATTTAAACCAGCACTGTAAAAAATGACAGTGAATTTAACGGTAAAAGACTGTAAAAATGCTACAGTAAAAACCTGTTAAATGGTTAACGGTAAATTCCCCTACTATATACGGTGAAAAACTGTATTGGACATTACATGTATTGGACATTAATTTTACGGTAGTATACAATTTTTGGAAGTGAAAAAGACCGTATAATTTACAGTGAATAACCGTAAATTGACATTCCCAGAATTCCCTGCGTTACATTTCAAATTTTTTTTTTGTTGAAATAACTGTTTCTTCTTATCAGTTTTATATATTAGGGTTGTGCGTTACACCTAATGTTGTTAAATGAATGTTTATTGCATTATTTCAGTTTCATGTGTGTTACCATGATGGTGTTTGCAACCACAGCTGCCGGTTTTTTACCATAAATTTTACGGAATTTTTTTACAGTGAGGCAGATTAGACACAGGTTTCAAGATTTGGGCTGACAAGGGCATTCGAAAGATAGCAGATCTATATGTTAACAATACTCTTATGTCATTTGAGGAAATAGTTAATACATACAATATTCCTACAAAACATTTCTTTATTTACAAATAAGAAATTTTATCCTCAAATCACAAAATAATTCCCTCGATATGCCATCTATTTTGTAAAAAGAAGCGACAAGAAATTGTTTTAGTAAAGGTTTAATTTCTTCATTATATAATATGCTGGTGTCAGGATCAAAGGACTCTTCAAATCACTAACAATGAACACACGACTGAAACTGCTACAATATAAGTGGTTGATGAGGATTTACATAACTCCAGTTGTATTGCATAAATATAATGAAAATATCCCAGACACTAGCTGCGTTTACATGGACCCTACTAATCCGATCGTAATAGGACTAGAAGCACAATCAGAATAAAAAAGTCACATGTAAACAAGTCAATCGGATTGAATTGGTCAGATCCGACTAAAATTTCGATCGGATTGTAAGGGGCGGTTTATTCCTTTTGTAATCCGAGCGAGAGGACATGTAAACCTCTAAAACAGAATGAATTAATTCAGATGGAAGCAAAAAGTGTCCATGTAAACGTACCTACTTGCTTAAGATGCAGTGACTTTAAAGGAACGCTATACCACTGTATATGGGAGTGTGAAGAAGTTAGGAATTTTTGGAAAGATGTGAAAGGAATGATAGAAAAGATCCTTGATGTTAACATACCACTGTCGCCTTTAATCTTTTTATTTCATTTATATTTTAAGGAGATCAAGTTAAAAAAAGACGGAGTATATATTTATAAATATATGTATTCTTCAAGCGAAAAGATCCTTGATGCTAATATACCACTGTCACCTTTAATCTTTTTATTTCATTTATATCCTAAGGAGATCAAGTTAAAAAAGACGGACTATATATTTTTAAATATATGTATTCTTCAAGCGTAACGGCTTATTTCTTTAAAGTATATATGCACCAAATATAGGACGATGGCTGAAAAAAAAAAATTGTAAAAAATATGTTAATGGAAAAAATTACTTGTATATTAAGAGATAAATACAAAATTTTTGATGGAGTTTGGAGACCTTTCAAATTGTTTTTAAAATGTGGTGGAGTTGGAAATGTGTTGATAGACTAAAAAAAGAGGTGATATTGTATATTAACGTAAAATACTGAGAAGCCCTTTTTTTATTATTATTATTTTGTGTGTGTGTGTGTGTTACATGGAAATTTATTTGTACACGTGTATTGTTAAAATGCAATAAAAAGAAATATAAAAAAAAGAAAAAAGAAAAAGAGCTGAATTTAAGCAAGTGACCCAGAGATCAACATAAACCATGTCTGAAAGAATATTAGATTTTATCTGCCTTTCTTATATCAACAACAACAAGACTCAAATATTCTGCATTATAAAAAGCTTTCCATATTACTATAGCTCCCTGCTACTGTCAAACACAAAGGGCTCAATTTAATAAAAGATTGCTGATATTACAATCTCTCATATACTTGGAATATTACATCAGGGCAGCGGAACAGAACAGTCGAGTGGCTCACCGACCCTGGGTCTATGTCGGGTGTTGTCACAAGAGCCCATACAATATGACATACTCCCAGGCAGAAGATTAGTCTCCATAGTTAATCACCACCATCTTTTGATCTCATTGCGCTCTGCTGAGAAAACACAGTGTTATTTCTTCTTCCAGGGTTCCTTGAAGTTTGCCTGTAACTCCAGCAAGGAGGCCCCTGCCGTACTCTGACACATTAATGATTAGTCAGAATTTTCCAGACATGACCTCTGCTTCAATCCCTCCATCACGGCTTGATAGCAGAAAGGAAGGGAAAATGCTTCTCCTCTGACTCCCAAACCTCCCTCATAACACACAGAAACACTCAAACACACACACAGGAGACGCCACCCACGGCACAAACGGCTCGGAAAGACTCGCCGCTCCACATTGCAGCAGCAGCCAGTCAGACGACAGCCTTATCACACACACACGCCAAGCTTACGGCTTCTGGCTTCCATCCAGCCCTGTCACAACAGACTCACTCAAATGTCACACAAAGGAAGTCGACACGAGACTTGAATCTGGCAGCTCAATTTGGGAACATGCTAATTCATTTCTGAAGTGAAGTTGGCATGTCTGGAAGTCTCACCTTGCTGAAATGGACTGGTTGAGGAGGGAGCTGTGGATGACGTCGCTGTGGTGACCACAGGGCCGTGGGGTTTGCCCGGCACGGACTTACGGCCCCTGGAGCCAGAGCTCGAGCTGGTGCTGTGACTGCTGGACTTCTTGCTTTTGCCATCCGAGCTCTTGCCATCAGAGAGGCTGCCATCCTTGGAGCTGGAACTGGAGTGAGACGGAACTTCCTGGAAGTTGGCAGTGGTGAAACGACCTCCGCTGTCGTCCAATCGCTTCTGAGTAGAGGAGATTGAGGAGACACTTCCACCACTGCTGCTGTTGTAGCTCTGTGGCCAAAAAGGGAAAGGCACACATGGACAAAAATGCTTAGAGTGCATTTTGTAAAATAATGTAATGACAAAAAAGTAAAAAGAAATTAAATGAATATTGAAAAAAAAGAAATAAATAAAATTAATAGAAATTATAAATAAAATAAAAACAAATTCTCATGCATTTATCATAGTCTAACTCACCTTCTCAGAGGTCACCATCAGTGCTGGTACCAGGGAAGGTGACAGTTCCAAAGATTTTTTGTGCTTTGGTTTGTGGCGATCTCTTTCTTTATGTTTCTGTGATGAAACGACACAAACAAAAACATTAATGAAGATGGTTCCGCAAATGCTTTAAAGCCAGTACAGCTTGGGAAGGACTTTAGCCTACAGTGCCATTTCTGAAACAAAGAGGCAGAAAGATGAGAAACTCAAAAAGGTGAAACAATGAAAGTTTCATTCTGAACGAGTCAATCATTTGCATGCATTCAAACCCAGCAAGGATAGTCACTTGTGCTGTCCATAAAGATCTTCATGTAAAGAAAAAGAAAGGGTTTTCCTGTAGATGGGTAAGGTTTCACATTGCAGGCCTGACCAGAGTCTACAGCTGCTTAATTTACACCCCAGTCTAGTGCTGCGCTCCACACAGTTCTATTTGCGCCCGAGAAACGGGAGCGTGAACAAATTTACACCTCGCGCTCCAATAGAACACCTCCAACCTCTCCGTTTCTGTTCTTAAGAGTGCGGCTGTAAAAATATGCAGTGATCCTGAACCATTCCTAAAGAATATTTACACATTCTCCACTGGAGCGATATACAAACGTCTATCGTTTTTTAGCCACTTCCTGTCATCTTCCAACCATTGTCTCAGTTAGAATTGACAATTATTCTGAACATGATAACGGTTTATGCTACTTCTCAGTGCAAGTGGCAGTGACAATTCCAGAGGCCCTCAGGCTCAAGTTATTCAATGAAAATGAAAATGAGCTTCCGCTTCCTCTACACCATTTGCAATTTTCCTGCATATACTATTTTAAATGCCATTTTCTGAGAATGGGAAAATCATACACATTTGAAATGAAGGTTTTGAATAAGCACCCTGGCAATTTTTTTAAGTGGGTGGAAAATATTGTATTTGTATTGAATACTCAATGCTATTGGTTTTCATCTACAACCTACAGATCCAATGCTAATTTTAAATGGATGCTAAGACAAGAATCCAAGTCTTAATTAACATTGTTCCTAAAGGTGTTGACAGGGCGGGCGTTATTGTGAGAAAAAAAAAATCATGTCACTACTTGGCTGTGTTTATGAATGGAAAAAAGAAAAATACACAACATAACATTCATCTTATTTCCATCAAATAAATAAATTGAAAGTCTAAATATGCAGACCCTTACGTAATGACAAAACGCAGGTATGAACTGCTGTTTACTGGTCTAATTAAAATTCTGACACAAACGTCTTGCAAGAGTTTGACATAAGACGACAGACAGCTATCTTAATTATACAAAGATGAATAGTTCAGTTAGAGGTGAGTGCAAAAGAGAGAGAACAAAAAGCCAAGACATTTATCATAATTCATCAATGCCTTCAGCAGATTAGTGAAATGTAGCAAATCTCTTTCAGGATGAACAAAGAAATTACTCCTGAGGCTTCGGGCTAAGTATTAAAATTCAACTACGGAAATGAATAAATATAATAAATCTTAAAATAAAATAAAAAAAAGTTTAAATACAAAAGAAGAAAACTAATCATCCAGAAAACAAAGCAAAAAACCCAAACAGATCAGAATTCAAGATATGTGAGGCAGGAGGAGGAAGAGAGATTGAAAACATCATTTTATTCCCACATGCCGCTCTCGACTGCCTCTCAGAACACATCTGAACTAGCTGCAAATTGAGAAGCTTTTAGCCTCTATTGTTGTTTGGCCCTGGGGTTTGGAATTAGCTAGGTATACATCTGAGCCCCCCGACCTTTGACCTGGGAATGTGGAGAATCAGGATGAACAAAGAAATTACTCCTGAGGCTTCGGGCTAAGTATTAAAATTCAACTACGGAAATGAATAAATATAATAAATCTTAAAATAAAATAAAAAAAAGTTTAAATACAAAAGAAGAAAACTAATCATCCAGAAAACAAAGCAAAAAACCCAAACAGATCAGAATTCAAGATATGTGAGGCAGGAGGAGGAAGAGAGATTGAAAACATCATTTTATTCCCACATGCCGCTCTCGACTGCCTCTCAGAACACATCTGAACTAGCTGCAAATTGAGAAGCTTTTAGCCTCTATTGTTGTTTGGCCCTGGGGTTTGGAATTAGCTAGGTATACATCTGAGCCCACCGACCTTTGACCTGGGAATGTGGAGTAGGGGGGATGGGCCCCCTTTGCTAATGCAAATCAGGCATCGTAACAATAGCCATGGTGGAGCACAGAGCACTCCACAACACCATCTTCAAGAATACGGCTCCAACCCGAATCATTGTTTATGTCAACCCCTCTCAATGCAGAATAAGGCGAAGAAGTTAAATATCAGAATAATTCTGGGAGAAACGGCTTTAAATGGCATCTCATATTTAATTTTTCGCTGACCTAGATTACACAGGCTGCACAGTCGGTCTTTGAGCAGCTTAACAGAGCACCATCCACTCCATTTTGGTATGCATTTCCAATGCAAACTCATTCAAACCAATTCAAATAATTAGTGAATTTGTGTCAAATAACCAACAGCCTCGATGAATGACCTCCACTCCCCGCTGTAAGTGTTCAACTGACTATTGAGAGCTTTCAGATTCACATTTAAATACATGAATGGAATACAATTCCTTAAATGGAGTCTAATACTTTACATTACATTAAAATGTGATTCATAATGACTGAAATGGTTTTAGCCTAATTGTTTTGTTATACAAAATACAATAGCAAAATAATACAAATATATTATATATATATAAACAAAAAAATGCATGTGTGATTCCACACTTTACAATTGATTCGTGACTTAATATATAAGCTGGTAAGCTTGCAGAATAGCAAAAAAAATTATCACGTTTCAAAAGAATTTAAATTTTTTTACATTTCAAGGGGATTTAAAAAAAGACATAAAATGTCATAAAATTCCCTTTATTTAAAATAAAACAATATCACTAGAAAATAATAATAAATAATAATAATTAAGCAGAATTATTAAATGATGAGTATATTAAATAAATAGTAAATATATGAAAATAAATAAACGTAAATTCTTCCAACAAACGTCAAAAACGGAAAAATGCGACGACGCATTTAAAGAAACATTTAATCAACATTGAGAGCCATTTTAATGACCCGGTTCGTATAGAACAAATCAGGCAAGCTATCGCTGATTAAGATGGCTGCACAGAGGCTGAGTGTTTGAAATATGTGGGATCTGCTAGGGACAGGCAGAAATTTATCAGTGACGTTGGATAGATGTGACGAGCTCCTCCGCACATTTCACACTATGAGGTCTGCTGGATTAGTATTTCAGATACCACCGTTATTACAGCAAGAAGAGAAAAATAGAGGCAGAGGCACAATCAAACATGTTTTCCACGCAGTACAGATCATTTTCTGCTGGTACGTACACATTTACTGATATGAGGCCATGTTACAGGGCCTACGCTTAATTGAATTAGATGGGAAGGCGAACAGGGCTAATAATGCTACATGTTTCATTCGGTATGGCTGCGTATAGAAAATTAGTGGAACAAATTACTACACTACCTATCAATACTGATTAAACGTACTCTGTGGAACTAATGGCCATGACGGATGCTTTTCTATGAATACAGCACTCTTTATGTTGATCATTTGTGGCAGCACCAAAATACTAATCACTTTGAGTGATAAAAGACACTCTTCTCCCTCCCGTGGCTTTAAAAGCTTTGTGGGATATGAAAAGTGTGCGTGTGAGGGGCGGCACAGGGTGACGGTGGCTCATGTGATTTAAATAAAACTAATCACAGCGGTGCATATTTCGGACAAACAAGAGTTTTGGCTTTGTGCGTTTACCTCATAGTCTGAAGTCATGAGGAGGGGGGCATCAATCACACATGGCAGGAAGTGAGGTAGATCTGGAGGCTGCCTTACCTTCTTTTCCTTGTCATGGTGCTTATCCAAAGAGTGAGTGGAAGAATCACTTAAGTTTTGAGCCCTACTACCACGGCCTTTGCTCCTTCTCTAAAAGGTGAAAGAGGAACTTCGAGTTGCCATTTAAAGTCTGTCCAATTATCTTTTTTTCCTATTTCCTACTTCTGTCTTTTTTTTTTGTGGCAACACTGAAAATAGCCCTTACTGAGACAAAGGAAACCGATAGAAGACAATAACGGAAGGAAAGAATGAAAAAGACAGTGTCATGATGACCAATCAGGATATTCTTGTATTTTGAGAAGCTACTCTGTCAAAAAGCAACTTACATGAGAATATTTGTTCGTTTTTTTGTAACAGAATGGCAGCATCCAAGGGCTATTTTACTTACAGGAATATAGTTTGGGAAAGCCAAAGTTTAATTTCTCTATTAAAAAAAATACAAATCAACAATATTTTCTTACCAACAGAAACAGCTGATATATATAAAAATGCGCATTCAAACTGACATTTAAACTGACCAACTTCACATATATTCTCACAACACAATTCTTCCTAATATTTTTCTCCATTTATTTAAAAAAAAATCTTAGTAAAATATGCCTCATTTCTTTTGAAGTCAACGGTATCTAATGCTCCTATTGTCAACAAATGCCACATAAAAACCTCAGGTCACAGAATGGTCTTTGTTTACCAGCAGCCCACTGAAACAAAGGCCTACATGGAAAAGTCAGGGGTTAGTAGCCAGCTATTGAACTATTAATCCAAGAGACTGTGCTGATGCTGTCAGTCCATTGACATGGTGACAGGGAGACATGGTACATCCTGCAGAAACATCATGCTGTCATGTACAATAGTGCAATCACCACAATGGATGACAACAAACAAAACGAGCAATGTGCTGTCACTTTATTCTGACAAAACAACAAAATGGGAGATGGCAAAAAAAATTTCTTGAAACATATATTTATATATCTTAATTATATTTATATAAATGAACACTACCGTTTAAAAGCTTGTAGTACCAGTAGCCCCCCCCCCCCATTTAAAATTTTGTAATGGCAAAGCTGAATTTTCTTTAGTGTCACATGATCCTTCAGAAATCGTCCTAATTTGCTGATTTGGTGCTCAAGAAACATTTTTGCACTGATTAATATTTTAGTCCAAACTGTGATATTGTTTCAGCATTCTGACGAACAGTAATAAAACAGCATTTATTTGAAACCGAAATCTTTTGTAACATAAAACGTCTTCACTGTCAATTGAAATGCACCCAATTCTGAAAGTATACATTTTTCAACTTTTGAAAGGTAGTGTACATGTATAAGTTTTTAAATCATGATGATATAAATATATATTTATATATAAGCCAACAAAGATGCTAAAAAGCCCAAATAAAACCATGAAAAAAAAAACGGTAAAATATGAATGAATACATAAAATCACAACAGTAACACAAGAAAAAAAGACATGAAATACTCTGACTCCAGCATCTATCACCAGAAACCAGAGTAGTCATAAATGCCTGAATGAAATAAAACGGTGTATACATAAACATCACTATCGCTCCATCCTCAACTCATTACAATCCCCTATGAGAACATCACAAAGCGCTGGCCCTGCCTCCAGCCCCTTACTCAGAAGACCTGTAGAGGACTAGCAGTATCTTAGAAGCCTTTGTTGAGTGGGAGGATAGACACACACACACATACACAGCACAAATCTGAGAAGCAGCAGGGGGCTGTGGCTCTAAAGCTCAGTGTAGCTCTAGGGCTGGAGTGAGTAAAACCCCTTGCCACACACGCACGCGCACGCATACACGCACACAAACGCCCAAGCCCAGGAGTACACAGAGGACCAAGCGAAGCTGGACAGAAAACCACAGGCTGTTATGCTGTCACTGAGAGCTGCCACTGGGCAGTCCGTGTATCTCTCTGAAACCTTAGCCCTCTTTTTCTGAGAGGGGCATTAAGACAGAGTGAAGGGGGAAATACAGGAAAGGGGGGGATGATGGGAAGGAGAGGAAAGGAGAGCCACAGACAAAGGTCCAGTGAGTTGCTGTTGATTGTCAACGAGATTAAGGGGTTAAAGGGTTTGAGGGAGATCGAGGTGGGGGCGGCAGGGGCCGCTGGGGGCTTATGCCACAGCTCAGCTTTCAGCAGCTGTAATTGGACGAGGAGTGCGAGACATTCGAGAAATGAGAGATATTTCCAGATGAGGGAGTGTCTTTTTCTGCGTTCACGTGCGATTCTGGATGTGCAAGAACAGCTTGAACGATGATGACATGGTCACAATGAAGCGCTCGACATGATTCATGTACTGGCCAATGTAAAAAATCGGTAGCTTGAGTGCTTCGGAAATGCACTAGAGACATGAAGTATACCTCAATATATGAAGCACTAATGGCAAAAGACACAAACCATGACCAGCAAATACTAACTCACTTTTAAAACACATAACTTATGGGAAAAACAACACATACTCTCCTGTTCTGAGGAGTCTGGGATCTGTAAGATTTTTTTTTACGTTTTTGAAAGAACCAGGCTGCATTTATTTAATCCAAACACAGTAAAAACAGTAACAGTGAAATGTTATTACAATTTCATATAATTGCTTTCTATTTTAATGTATTTTAAAATATTATTTATTCTTGTGATGCAAAACTGAATTTTTAGAAGCCAGTACTCAGAATGCAGTGTATCGTGATCTTTCAGAAATCTTTCTTGCGTGTTGATTTGGTTCTCAAGAAACATTTATTATTGTTAATTACAGTTGAAAAAAGTTTCAATTTGAAACTCAAAAAAAGTTGAAAGTTGAAATTCAAGTTTCAAAAAAAGTATTAATGCTTAATATTTTCATGGAATCTGTAATGTTTTTTTTTTTCAGGATTCTTTGAGGAAAAGAAAGAATAGAATAGAAAAAAAAACAGCATTTGCTGCAATTGCTGAATAAAAGCATTAAACTATTTTTTTTTTAAATCATACCGATCCCAATCTTTTTGAACACTAGTGCATCTACCTGCACATCATCTTGAAAACCACTTAAAAGATACCATACAGATTTCCTGTACGGCAACTTTTATTTATATTCAGCCTGGATGTTATTAACGCCTTAATTTCAAATGACAGAATTTCTCCAATATCATCGACCAAAAGCATAAACTGTGGGATCCACAACAGCGGTGCTTTGTGACAGGGTGATACAGATAGTACAGTAAAGTTTAGAAAAAACAGATTCTTACTAGTTTGCTGTAATGGTACTTGCAGTATCCACAGTATTTCACATTATCAGCATCTGAGCCTTGTTCTTCACACAATAACCCAGCAAACTGAGCGCTATATTCAAAGAGAGAAAAAGCAACTTTAAAAAGACTATAGATTACAATTACAGTAATTGTTTAAACTATTTTTATACAATTAAAGGGGTCTCAAATCAATTGAAGTCTGAAGTCTGTTGTATTTAACATTTCTATTCCTATCCATTTAACAGATGGCATAATTAAGGACATTAACATGCTCATGAGGACGTATAGCTGGAATATTAAGGCTCTGCAACTCACCATGTGACATGAAAGGCCTGTCGGCAGCCATGTTTGTTGCATGTCATGCAGGCTCCAGTAGCAGCTTTGCTCTCACGACCCTGTTCCTCACAGATATAGCATGTCTAGATAGAAAAAAAACAGTCACTGAAGTGATTCTTCACATACAGAAAGCAGTTATTATGGTATATAATGCATTGTTGCACGGCCCACAGCTTGTTTAGCGTGAAGGCTCTACCAATTTAACAAGTCTCTCAGAAGCCGCCCTTCCCAGCGCCTCGATTATTAGGCAAGTGATAACCATGCCATTTTAAATTGGCTCACAGTGAGGACTCAATTACCAACAGAGCTGAATCTATTTTATCCCAGATTTTAAACCCACTATTTCAAGCACGAGATTAAACTTGGCTCCTTAGTCCTGCGAGTCATCAGACACAGTACTGAATCCAAATCATAACACTAACTGATTGTATTTACTTATCTACTGCATTGAAGGGCATCCATAGAAAACAAAACATAATTAGGTTTTCAAATAAAAAATGAAAGAATGGTGTCATGATGGCATAACCCATTAGTACTTGATTGAACATTGTTTTCTTTACCCTCACGGTTGAGCGAAAAATTTTTAAGCTAACATCTAAACATTTGGACTTTGCAATTAGTCTTGAGTTACAGTGATGAGCAGGACTCCAACCAGTAGTATTATAAACCTATACCTGCAAGTATTTAATAAACAAATTAATATTCACTCATGACTTAATACTTTTTTTCTTAGGCTTGGAACTGACAACTTAAAAAAAAAAAAACATTCTCTGATATTTGATGAATAAGAATATCCAATGACAAATAAATATGGTTGGTTCTTTTAATTTCGGACCGTGAGTGTAAACTCCCATAACATGGATCTCAGTTTTCATTCATTCAGCTTTGGTGCAGAATTAATAGCAACATTCTATGTTTATCTAAGATTGATAAATGTAGCACTTGGTCCCTTAAGAAAACACATTCACAGTATAGACTTAAACTCCTTACATGCATACCGTTTACATTGCTGTGCTGATTTATGAGGCTCTTATGTTGAGCCTTTGTTTTCCCATTGATATCCAGACTATCAGCATGTGTCTTTCAGTGGTTAGAGAACTTACCTTATTATAACGTTCATGAGGGACAGACTGAAGCACGATGGGCTCCATGGTGGATACGTTGGCGAACTCCACTTCTGGGATGTAAAGAGCACAAACCACATGGGCCCAACCTAAACAAGACACATGACAAATGATCAGTAGATGTTAAATGAAGTGGCTAAGGTTGAATTATTTTTTTATTTCTATGCAAACCTGCTGTAAAGATGGAACTGGGTTTAACAGTATATAAAATGTAAAAAAAAAAAAAAAAAAAAAAAAAAAAAAAAAAAAGGCACCCATGCATGAAGCTGTGTTATTTTAGAATACCATAGGAATACCATTTTATACTATTGAATCAGTTTTTATTTTTATTTTCATTTTAATTTTAGTTAAAGTTTTAGTAATTATGTTGTGTTTTTGTCATTTTTTTAAAACATGTCTATATATATTTTTTATTTTTATTTTATTTTTTTTATTTTTTTTTTTACAAATTACTTAAATATAACTTTGTAGTTTTTCAATTTAAAAAAATCAAGTAATATTTTAAATTATTAATAAAATTATTTAAATTATTTTTGTTGTTGTTCTTACTTATTTTTAATAATATGATTTTCTATTAAAATCAAGATGTTAAAAAGATGGATAATGCCAAATAGGAGGCTCTTATATTCAACACATTTTCTGTCTTTCTGTTTTCAAATTTATTCGAGACCATGGTCATTTGTTTGCTCATAGTCGTGCCTATGGGGCACGCCTGGCTTCCTCCACAGTGTGAAAAACACTTATTAAAGCATGTGGGCTGAGTGTGACCGCAAAGACGAAACACCCAGGACTGGAAGAGGCAGAGGCATATTCTCTCCTGCCTAGCGTCTAGACCAAGTGTTGAACCATAGGGTGTCATCATAAGCACAATACATAAATATTATATCATAATTTCAGGCTACTACTAAACCTTATCTCCCACATCAGCTGTCTTTTAACCACAAAACCCCCAAACTGTGAGGATTTAGATTTAATAACCATATTCTGCAATATGTTTGTTAGAGGTGAGCAGATGCTACTGATATCAAGTTGAAATGAACCTAAAAGAAGTGAACAAATGAGTTTTGTTTATCCAGCTTAAGGGCAAAATAACAGGCCTAAACTTAAAGGTGAACCCATGAACTGTCTTTGACCCCAGCCTAAAGGGACAGGGAGGTGGGTTTTGTTGTTTTGAAGTCCCTCCAAGAATCCAGCAGAAGCCTATAAAACCAGGCAATAAAACCCAAGCACACCCCAAAGAACTTCTAAACCCCTCAGAGACAGAAGGGTGGCAAACGTAAAAAGAGAATGATTTGCCAAAGATGTCTTTAGCTGAGCATAAAGTACTCAAATAATCTTGTTCTTCAAATTCTAGTTAGACAGAATAACTGTAAACTTTTGGACTAAAGCAACAATAAAAAAAAAAACCCTGAAAGGTTATACCAGGGAGGCAAAAACTGGTCTGAAGGCTCCACGTGAAGGAGGATGCGTTTTTCAGTTTTTATTTTCCTTACATGTGTTTCAACACATGTTGTTAGGCCAGGTATATTCCCTGCTCAAGTGTTTTCATTTGGGATTATTCTTGTGTTTGCATAACTTAACAGAAGCAACACCTGTAAAAACCTCTCCATGTGCTGGTCTGGTCACTGCTGCTGAGTTTCACTCCTCAGTTGGCCGAAATGTATAGATATCTTAAAAGCAAATCACGAATACCTACATCTCACTACTGGGATCATTGGTGGTCCAAACAAATACTTCCTACAATTTATGTTTCAGAAATCTTCACTCCTACTCATAAATAATGGCAAATCATGGAATGTTTATGACGAATAATTTCAAAAGCCTTTTCAAATTCAGGCCAAAAAAAAAAAAAGAAGGAGATTACACGGTCTGAAACAGCTAAACTGTAAGCCTGGGGCAATGATGTTTCCCTCATGGCCATTAAACAGCTCACCACCCCTAAAGATGGGGCATGGTCCCGCAGCTGTGTCCCATGCCATGTTTACAGTCTCTGAGCTGCCCTTGCCGTGAACCCGGAGCATGAAGAAGAGGAGACTCCTCTCAGCCCCACAATGACCCCGCTGAGACCGCCCACCCATAAAAACAAGGTGAGAGAGATAAACACGGACACTTCCTAACCCCCTTTGCTCAACTGCTTAAAAAAAAAAAAAAAAAAGCAGATAAAATCTACAAATTATGTGCCAAAAATTACGTAAAACTTTTGGCTTGTTCAAAAGGAGTTTAGATGCATTTTAGAAAAAGAAACATTAAAAAATACATCTGAACTCTGCATTTATTCATTGCAATATTTTCCTGAAATCCAAATTAAATTACGTTTAGGTGAGACATATGAAGATATTTTTTACTAATTAACAGCTTATCGAAGAGATACGGTAATAAACCCTTTTGACAGCAACATTTCAGTGATAATTAAAACTGCCAGAGGATAGCAGTGAAATACTGCATACAAGAGAAAATCAATTCACTTCATTGTTGTTGTTTTTTTACTATGACTTTCATTAGAGGCGTAAAAATAGAAAGGTGCCATCCTCATCAGAGCATATGTTCTTCTCAAGAGCTTCCATCATTTTATCACCTCACAATAAAAACTGGGCTGACTTACCCCATTTGAAAACAATGACAATTTACTTACTGTGGAGGTAATACTAATTTAACCCTACAAATGTTTTTTTCTTCAAAGATTTTATTAAATAATTGGTCTATTAAACACACTCAATCATCAAAAAATTAAAGCAAAATATAAAGCATTACAAAACCGTGCACAGCGCCATATGTGTTACCAATGGCTGCCATCATGTCTAACATCATTTACGCTACAGGCCTACATTTAGCAAATGAGTGACTGCAGTCTATTCTCGTCAACGACATTTAGAGTAGGCCTAATGCTAGAGATGTTTTTCCTCAGCAAGTGCAAAATAAAAACAGACAGTCTTACCTCCATTATCTGTTCGTTTCAGTGCTCCGTCTTTGTGGGGACACAGCTCGCACCTCTGTGAAAAGAAGAGAAATACATGAATCCACTATCCATCCAACCATCTGTGGGCCAGACACAAGCTCTGAGGGCTTTCAGGAACTCTACTTTTGACATGGACATCAAACTAAAGCAGAGTTTAAGGGTTAGACATCATTTTTTCCTCTTTAAACTAGAGAACAGAGGATCTTGGCAAAACTGATCAATGAAACAGCAGACAAGAGCCTTTGATAGTTGACTGGAGCTGGAAAACATCCCTGAAGAGCTGCTTCTATATTCAAGGATAAAATAGGATCTGTTCTGCTATAGGAGAAAAACAGGTTTAGACAACATTTTTTTGAAACAAATGACAGGACAAGAAAATAAATCCCTGTGAATATAAGATGAATGATGGAATAAAGACAGCTACTACCCGTTTTGAACAACAAAAACAATAGATGTGGTTGAAAGTGTCCTAAAGGAATGGGCACTGACACATGGTCTATTACACATGCATAAATACTATGACATTTCACTCATCTGTAAATCCTTGAACAGGGTTAGATATTTGGGCATAACATCGTGCTTGGAACCATGCCGTTACTTGCCACATACCACTATGTTCAAAGTTTTTAAGCTTCTGCTCAGTCTGCAGTCCTCCTCCTCTTTGTTACAGGTGGTGGACAGTCCTTCTCCTTCAGGGGTCTGCCAGCTCGGCTTTCTCCCCCTCCACCCTTTAATCTTTGGGAATGAAGTGGCAGAGCAGGGCACAAATGGGTAAAAATGGGCTCATTTTTAGTAAGTGGAGGAATGAGGACAAATGCAGAAATTTGGTTTCATAATTATGCTTTGGGAAAAGGCTTAGTTTTAAAAGTGCTCCAGTAAGCTATGGTTTTCACAAATCTTGGTTAGAAGTGGCAAAAAGGCCACAAAAATATTACACGTGACAAACTTGTGGATAAAAATAGGGAAGTCCTGTTTCTTTTCAGAATGAGAGCAAATAGCATTGAAAATGTTTCTAACCTCATAAAAGGCGTTATGTGAGATGCCTTGTTTTGGCACGAATCCAGATATTTCAACAAAAATGGCCACATAATGGGTTGTGTAACAAGTTTCCCCTTCTTGTGACCCACTATTCTTTTGCTCTAAACTGCCACTTAGGTTTCATGGCTACCTGACAGCTCACGCAAGTCACATGCACAGCCATCAAATCGCAGAGCTCTCAAAGGAAACTGCTGTAACTGCCAACACAACTTTGCCTATCCTAATCATTCATGTTTCCTTTACCCCAACCACCATCTTCTATTAATAAATACAAGAATGGCATTTATTTTAAGCTACAGCATGTTTTAAGAAACAGGGGCATTATGTAGGACACTAACATTGACTACAACATTATAAACATGTAGCAAAAGATTCAAACAAATAAAGGTGTTTCCTCAAATATGGCAGTTTTAAAAATGAACAAATTTTTTTTCATTGTGCTACAAGGATATTGAATTTAAACATGGTCTTATTTACTGTATACTAGGGATGGGCCGATTACCGGTTTCAAGGTATACCGCGATTTGAAAATCGTTAACACAGGCCAGAGACACTGAAGGCGGACACACAGAAAAATACTGTAGCAGGCAGATCACTCACTGTATATGATGCACGAACTATTGGAAGAAAATCCTCAATATTGATTTGGGGATTTATATGAATGTGTTTCTGAGGGGAACTGACTGTCTTTAGAAAAGTTTAGATGGTATTTTCTTTTCATCTCGTCTCTGTATAATTCACATTAAAGTAGTGTTGCAGCGCAGCGCTGTCAGAGAGTGAATATGCGTCTCATTCAGAGCTTCTGCTGTTTGTTTTGTTCAGGCATGTAGTATAATTTCACAAAGCTAGTCAGAACATTCTGTTTTGCTAAAAATTAGGTTATTATTAAATCAAATTATGTATATGAAATGATATAAATAAA
>NW_015539926.1:1502300-1522699 GCF_001515605.1 Sinocyclocheilus anshuiensis
TAAACGGAGCATGAGAACAGAACAGACCGAGCGGGCATACAAACGTAACGCCAGGTTCACATACACTGTCTGTGGTGTGCATTTTTTCCACGCCCATGTTTACGGATCAGAGCGTTCACACTGCAAGCGATTGCGCTCCGGCAGTGTGCTCCAGGAGTGGTGCGTCTGCAGCAGTCATGCTGCGATCGTTTCCGCACGGAGTCTATTAGTCATTTGTTGCATCCAGTGGGGACATAATTACAGATTATATTGACTTATACTGTCTTATACTGTTCCTCTTTTGGAAGACCAAACAAAGTAGTTTCGCTTTCACAACGAAACACACAGCGTCTTCACAACATGGCAGCAGCAACAATACTACAGCGAGAATAAAAGTTACGCCTTCTTTCTTTGCGTGAACATTTGGGTGGCGTTATGCAAATCTTCCCACATCGTGACGTAGATATGTGGGGGCGTATTAGAACAAGCCGTTTTAGGTAGGCGTGGCTGACTCTTAACTTTTATAAAGAATATCTCTTTGGATTTGAGACTTTAGTCTTTGCAACTTTACAGATCTTCTTTATGCGCCAAGAGCTTGTAACACTTCAAAGAGAAAGGAAAAATGTAAATCGCATCATATGACCCCTTTAAATAACTGTAATTACAGATTTAGGTTAAATAAATATGTCAGTCTTTATTTTTCTTCTTTTTCTCATCAAAAGCTGCGAGACAGCCCACAATTCAGCAAACATTTCAGAAACAAATCAAAGAAAAAATAAACAAATACTGCTGTTCCAAATATTTTGTATGTTGCTTAAAAATAAAATATATAGTGTTTTATTTATTTTTTACCCAGACATTTAAAAATAACACGTTTTAGAGCTGTAACAACAATACCGTGATATTTTTGCTTAAGGTTATCATACCGTCAAAATCTCATACCGGCCCATGCCTACTGTATACTATTATTTCTGATATTTTTCTACTTATATTTATCGTGTAAAAACATATTTTAAAAAAGCACAATATGTAATGACATATATATTACATAATAGTTATTATTTTCATGTAATCACTATGTTACCACATGATACAAATTGCTCCACAAATAGCCAAAACAGTGATTAAATGAATAATGGATAAAAAAGACATATGACCTCTGAAGCTAGACAGTGGACAGACTTGCGCCTGAGCCATAAAGACGCTTTTTGTACAATTCTGATATTTTCAGCTTATAATGTTTCAAACCTCTGATCATTCACAAGTCAAAAAAGTTCAGTGTAATAGCCCACTATTAAGTCGGATAACATCTGTTATACATACAGGCCTAAGAGTCCTGCCAAGTCATATTGTTTTTATATACATGGCATTCATACAAAGTAAACCAGATGTTTGTTCAGTAAACATTGGTATATATGTGATATAAGGTTAAGCACTTCAGCCCACAGACGTTATGAATTGTTCTGAATGCTTATATGGTTTTTATAAACATCTCAAGCGCAAAAGTCTAAAAACTTTAAGCATTTTAAAAGATCACACAGACAAACTGCAGTCTCACAACAAGGACAACCTGCTTCATAATTACATGATACAAATACACACATGAACACATAAAAGTACTGATATGAATCTAAGTTATCAGTACAAGACCATGAAATTAAATATTGTGAAAATACATGATTGCAACAACCCTTGACCAGATATACACTTTATGAATGATGTTAAATGTTAAAAAAGGTGACAATGTAAGAAGTACCACTGATAATTTGTTTGCAGTAAACAAGTGACGCATTCAACACTATACCAGAGTGCAATAGTGCCATTGTGCATAGTGAAGATTAGAGTGACTGACTCTGTATGGAACTGGCTAGTTCATTTGCTTCTAGAGGTCTTAATAAATATCCTAAAAGTGCATACAAACTAAATACTGATGAAATGTTAAGAATATACTTATTTATAACTGTCCACATTTTGAATAGTCCATATGTAAATGATAAATAGTATGTGATGTCTTCACCATTTCATGTGCCTGATGCATCATTAAGGGGATAGTTAACCAAAAATAAAAATTAAGTCATCAAAGAGAGAAATCTAAAGAAATGTCCCACTCGTGCTCACACATATAGAATAGTGGCCAGCATAAAGCTTTTAAAAAAAAAAAGATGCAGAAGTAGGCATATACTATGAATGCACCCACACTTCCTAACACTATCGCATATTCCAAGTGTTCTGGGGGTATACAATAAAGTTTGGTAAAAAACAAACTGAAATGTAATGTTTTACAGTCTCAGCCATACACAAAATCCAACAGCCAAAGTCAGGATTTTTGATGAAGAATCCATTCAATTTTAGTTTGTTTTCACCAAACTTTGTTGTAGATCCCTAGAACACTTGGAATATATGGCATGTGTTGTTTGCGATTATTCTGTGATACTTTTGCATCTTTTTCTAAAAAAATACTTGCCGCTATTCCCTGCCATTATATGGGCAAGCGGGATATTTCTTTAAATTTCTCCCTTTGTGGTCTGAAAAAGAAAGAAGGGAATACTGCATTACAACAACACAAGTGGGAGTAAAAAATAACAATTAGATTTTTTGGAAAAACTATCCCTTTAACAGTAGAGCAATAGCTCATAGACAAAACTTCAAAAGAAAAGATTAAGTTTGTCCATGCAGACCCTGACCTTAAATGCATTGTATTTTGATAAAGATAAAACTGTCTGATCACAGGGAATTTCACTGAATGCCTAAATGTCCTTTGCCTGGCCTTCAACCATGTTTATTATAATATGTCCCTCATGCTGGCTAACAAAGCTTTTGAAGTGAAATCTGTAAGACCAGTTCAAAGTATAAATTATAAATAATATCATCTGTCAAATGGAAACTGCAAACAAATCCACAATATACAAAAAGAGGTAGGAGATCTGGGCTTCAGCAAAACAGACAGTCTGAAAGATTTATATAAAGATGAGGAAACTCACCACCCTGGCAGCACGTTCCTGTGATTCACATTTCCTGCAGAACCAGGGGCCTGTGGGGACTTGGACAATTCCATAGCAGGCTGAAACAACAGGAATGAAGGAGAGATCAGTTAAAAAGACTTGCTTCCAACTACTGTAAATCTGACAGCTTGACTATCTCGTCCTGTCAGGTTTCGAGATTAACATGTGAGAGTGTTAAAAATGATATTTTAAGCAATGTGTGAGATGTAATCCTACTGCAACAACATCAGAGTATAAATTTAACACCCGCCATGAGCCAAATGTGGGTAATTTTTGTTCACGCAGTTGTGGGTAACTCATGTGGCATGTGACTTCTTGTAACACATCTCAAACTGACATATGACAGGAAATGCTGTTGCCTAGATGCAAAGACACGTACTTGGAAAAAAAAACACAAACGTATGATTGTATCTTGGTGAACAGACAACACAAAATGTAGCATGAGCACTTTGCAGAACAAAAGCATGTGGGAAGTTTCCATGTTTTCTTGTGTCACCGGTTCCACAGAATTTGGTCTTATACATGAACATTGAGGTTCACTTATAATGGGTATTTTGCCATTTTGGGGTCAACCTGAACTAAGTTCTAAACAGACAACAGTGTGAATGAAAAGTTAAGTGGACCAAAAACAGTCAGGTTCACTATCAAGGCCAGGGAAGACTGCAAAGAGAATCTTTTTTGGTCCACTTACAAAGGTCTTTGCGTGTTTGTTCAATTTTACATATTTAAAAAAATATTTTATATATTTGAACTGGAAAAATAAAATGGCTGGTGAAACACTAATCATTAATCATTTATATTTGGTGGAGAGAAAAAAAATCATACCCTGAATAAAATACTTTAGATACACGCAAGAATTCTAATCTTTGCTTTATAGTTATTTTTGAGCAAACGCAAATAAATGTTATGGTTCCACTTATCAGAAATGATCAATGACAGGCTACAAACTCACAATAGTCAGCCGATACAAAACATTACAAAAAAATCTCTTTATCAGAAGCTTGTCTAAACACTAACATCTGTCTGCAAGTCTATAGGTGACAACTTGATCCATTTGTACTGGATCATCTTCAGTGAACTAACAAAATAGATGCTGACACCAGTTCTAGGATATTAAGCATCTGATCTGACCATATCAGCTTAAACAACGTTAAACAAGAAGTAAATATTAAAAGACATCCAACTATTTCCATGGCATGAATGACAAAACATTTCTTAAAATAAATTATCAACAGGATCTCAATGTAGAAAAAGCACTCTTCAATGACAGGTTTTAATAATGACGGGTCAGATTTCTACTTTACATCTAAAACAAAATAAGTTAACTTAGCATTTGTTTGCGCAGTTTTTTCACTTGTCTGCACCCATTGAGTTTCCTACAAGGACAACTTTCTTCGAACCAATGTACTTATGTATGTGAATATGTCATTTGAAGCGTCATTCAACCTAAAATAACACAAGACAAACAACTAACTACACGCGGAGAAAACAGTCAAGATCCTGTTAAGAGTCCCGTAATTAGTTGACAGCTTTGCTGACTAGCCATAAATGAGTGTTATCAGCCTAGCTGTAATGACCTACAGAGCTTGTCTGAGTGTGACTCATCTCTGTTTCCATAGCTGTGACTGACACGTTGTTGGTCCTGAAACTGGAGATAATGAACAGCCATGAGCGACATGCTGTTACAGCCGAGTAGCGCTGGTGCTAACACATAACATTAGCACTCCGACGGGACTTCGGCAAACCGTTGCTTCACAGCAACCGACACACCTTAAAAACAACACAAATTAACCGTCCAAATATTTTACATTTCTCAAATGTCATCCCAATAACGCAAACACGCTCCAGCGGTTAAACTTAGGTCATACTGACTGTTCGGTTGAGCTAAGCTAAGCTAGGATAGGTTATGCTAAGCTAATTCTCAAACCACAACAGAAGGGAACTTACCAAAACACCAGCCTCGAATAACCCGTCCCTCAAAAAAAAATAACAGTGTAGAGATGTCGAGACGCTTATATTTACCTTGGTGGACGGCGACGTTACAGCCGTGACCGTCGCAGTAGACTAGGGGGTTTTCGGCCCAGCCTCTCTCATCCGAGCAGACGCAGCAGCCTCCGATCATCTCCTTCATATTACTCGCCGAGTCGTCGTCTTCCTCTGCCAGATACAGCTCACTGGATACCATCTACCATCGGCAGCGCACAAAGACCAACAAAAAGGCGGTCGGGCGTTTGTCTCACGAATCCCTATCTCCCCTGAAAGCCGTATTTTATGTCCCATTTCGATGAAAAGCCATATTTCAGTTGCGTTGTTGTTGAAGGCGGTATTTTGTGGGGGCTCAAAGCACAAACCCCGTACTGAAGGCTCTCGGGAGTGTGGAGGCGCTTGTGCGCGCATGCGCGGAAAAGCCGAACGAGGGAGGCAGCGGACTAGAAGAGGCCTCGCGGGGCTGTTTGATCCACGCGGCGAACGCCATTGAATTTTACCGCGAGCAGGGGACGAGCTACGGTGCACTGCACTTCTACCGCAAAGTATGATCTTCTGGGAGTTCTGTTTTTATACTGAAACGATGTTACTTTACAGACTCATTAAGCAGGTTCTGTTCACATTTGTTATTAAGGTCAAAATTATCCTCAGAAGGTTACCCCGAAACTTAAACTTGATATATCATATTTATTTAAACATTATTTAAGATAAAGGCAAATGATGCATACAGTGGAGTTTTGCCCTCAGAATTAATTAGTGTGCTCGTTTAAGCTCATTCTCATTTTTTCTCAGAATAACAGATTTATAGGGAATCCCTCAGAATTGTGAAGCAGTATATGCATATCCCATTTTAAGGTTTCATCAGTTTAGATACTGTACTAAGATATTTACATAGTAGCCTATTGGCTATGTGCTGGATACAAATCTCACGGAATAATAATAATAACAATAATGCCACACGGTAGGCTATAGGCTATGACAGCTTTGCATATTGTTGGGCATATAAACTGCCTGTAATTATTTTTTCAGGCAAATTCTAGAGGTTATTGTCAAAATTAACCAAAAAACTTAACAATGGTTTAGGTAGCTTTCAGTTTTATTTAAAGCTTTTATTAACGTCAACGGCTGCTTACTTGGCCTATGACAACTGGGCCTATGAAAACAAAAGTGCTGATTAACGTGAAAAAATGTAAACAATGTATCATTCTTATTTTATTGCTCTGCTTTACATCTTAACTTGCCAAATTTGTGAACGTGCAAATAAACTCTTTTAAAACCAAATCTGAACCGATGGTTTTGGCATAGACCTTGACCCAACCGATTTCCATGGCCCCATTACACAACACGAACCTGTAATAGGCTCCAGCAGTACGCAACTTCGTCTTCTTATATGTTGTGGAAATTAAGGGGAGGCGCTCATATATGAATATTCCTAGATTGTTTGTTTGTTTTTATTTTAATGTTGACACTTATCGTCCCATTTAACGTCGTCCCCTTTGTGACTTGAATAATAAGTAGGCAACACAACATTCATTTAGGATATTTTATTTTGATAGGACGCTATTTTATGAGCCTTATTTCAAGAAAGGCAGCTCGCTGGCGTTTTTGGATCAGGTCAGTCTAAAATGACCATGATCTGGCTGTGAATTCATAACATTTTGAAATGTGTTTGGTGCGCTATCAGCTGTTAGGGTTGGTTAAGCCACTTCCGCAGTTGCTATGGCTCACAACCCTTGGCGTTGAATGATAACCGTCAGAGATATTTCGACCTGTCATGATGTCCATCAGAATTCTCTCATATGCTTGGTGAGTAGCCCATCTGTCATTCAAAACAAGCTGCCCCCGCAGTAAAATATTAATGCAAGAACCTTCCCAGTTAGGCTACATAAATTATTTAACTTTACACACGGAGCATAACGTTCAATGTGTAATAATACGAAATTGTATTAATTTATACGAAATTTTCCTATATGAAATCCTTTTGGGGGTTTCCCTGCTTTAGCCTCTTTTCACGGTAGAGTTTGGGGTTGTGTATGAGGCTTGTCGGACTCGGAGCAATTTATTGGGGGGGAATGTTGATTTGTAATGTTGGAATCATTTACAACATCAAGTTCAGCTAATTGAGTTGACATACGCTGCAATAAACAATTTATTTTCGTTGATATTTTGATAGCGTTAGTTTTGTGTCGTATACCAATATCTGGTTCTGTAAAATCGGCATAAGCAAAGAGAAAATTATCATTTGGACAAACAAGATTTATTAGCTGATATTAGACAAAGTTCTTAAATCAAGCTATACTATGCTATACTATTTGTATGTAGACCTATGTTTTTTTTTTTAATCAGATTAACGTTGCTTCAAAAAAAAAGTTTACAAAGCCTTGACATATAACTAATTGTATTATTATTTTTGAATTGAAATAAGTTGTCTCCTATAGTTTACTGATGTGTAGGCCAGTAGGTTTCAAGACCCAATAACGCTCTTCAGGGTTATTTACATCCACAAAAGACTAATATCGTATCCTCCTGAATTAGATCTAACAACTTGTTACCCTAAAAACTGGTAATGCCTCTATAGCATCATACCTTATCCTGTGTCTAATGAATACTGCATCTAAGTCAGTAACCTCATAGCTTATATCTAAACAGTCTGATGAAAATATTTAATATAATATTACATGTGCATTTTTAAATAACCTATATTTAAGAATATGCGTTGTTGGCTTTTTTCACATGAAGGGGCATAGGCTACTAGTTTTACGATTAAATAATCTTTCCTAACGATAAGGTCTGTAACGAATGTCAAACAGAGAGGGTGCAATTGACGACGTGTTTTTCCCTGTCAAAGGCAGGGATGCTCCGGATGCAGGATCGAAGTAATAAGAGTTTACCTATAGCACGAGCTCTCTTTTGCGCAAAGACTTGTGGGTAATTCAGGGGCAGGCACATACACATGCAGATATGACACGGCAGGGTGAAAGGTTATTTCAGCCCACCCCCAACCAGCTCACTCTGTAAATTCAAGTTGCATGTACCAACTCATACGTTCTGAAAGAAGAATGTGTTTGAGATGGGAAGGAACTATTCATACTGTTGGCATAAATAATTCACTATATTTAATGCTTGTTCCAGAAATGTAAATGGAGATTAGTTTCGAGTTGAACCGGGAATTGTTTAGCGAGTCGTGTTTAAAGTGTGCCTCGTGATTTTCATAGACACGATAGAAACTTTGGACTTACAGTCATGAAATTGTTCTGTGTGCACGTGTGTACAAGAAATGTTTATGCCCATTTATGTTTAGAATGTATGCGTCCCACGAGATGTTCGCACCGTGTTATTGAACGTCGTTCAACATTTACTACATCATCTTGAAAGCAGATTTTCGACTTCTGTAATTTAGTGGAGCAGTGTTTTGCTTGTGCTAGAACTTCAACGGCATATATGGATCTCTTTGCTTCCGCCGTGACTTTATGTATGCCAATTTATCGTGCATGCAAAGAAAACATTTTACTAAAATGTCAACTAAACAGTTGGCTTAATGTGTCATTAAAGAAATTAGACAAAAACTGAAATCGCTGAAACACTTGAGCTGCCCCGTATAAAATTATTAGACAACTTAAATGCAAAGGAAATGTGTTCTTTGTTCTTCTATTGTTAGCTAAAGCGCGACGAACAAACGTCCTCTTACCTCACTCTCTCTAATGTGAGAAGCTTCTTCATCAAACTTTGAGCTCGCGATCCTTTACGAAAAGTATGCGCCCATTTACTTAATTTAACTGAATGATAAATGGGTTGCAGTGAGCTTTTTTATTTGTCACCGGACGTCTTTGCCATGCTGTTTGAGACTCCGCGCACGTTGTAGTGAGGTAGCCCACGCGGACCCCCACTTGGCGAGTCCGTCACGTTTGAGGGTCCAGGGCCCATCCTGATTTCATTGCAATAAATAAGTCCAACTCTCAACTGTCTCAAAATAGAAGTGACCAAGTCATAAAGATTAAATTCTTCTCTTAATTATAAATAAATCACGCATATGAAAACAACAAGAGTTTTAAAATGTTGATTTATTCACATATGGTTAGAAATCATATATATAGTAACAGCCTTATATTAATATTTAATGATAATGCATCACCGCATTTCCTCACTGACTTGCAGCGTATGCATGCACTGCCTAGTCCTGGTGATCAAAATTAAACTGCGTTTGTGATTGTTGTCAGATTAACTCAGTTTTGTTAATATACGATGTGTGGTTTGTTTTAATGAATTTATTTGCATCCCATATATTATAATATATCCTGTGCGTAGTGTACATTTATAAATAAATATAGGCTATTTAAAGACGACTCCCCAGACTGAGGAAATAGGCTAATCATTTCCAGTAAACTGCATTGGAAGTAGCCTAATAATATGATCAATGATTAATCTGAGTTATCCTGATTTTACAAAAGTGATCAACTTTAAAATAAATCTTAAAACGGGACAACAAAACATTTCTGAAGGCAAACCGCTCAACTCTTCACCCACGACGATGCACACTGGGTCGAAGATCAATCATTATCACTCATGTCACAATTGAGGGCTATTCAAGCTGTGAGGTTTCAGAATCAAAGGACCAGGACCTGCGTGTTGTCTTTCAAATGATGTGTGCCCCTTGGATAAAAGTTATAGAGAGTTCAGCGTAGGTTGGAATAAAATTGACTATTAACAGTGCAAGACGGCAGAACGTTCCAGTGTATGCAGTGTATATGCGGTAAATAAAAACGATCAAATTGCATACACTAACACGTGGAACAGCTCATTAATGCAAGTCCAATAACACTAGAATAATTTTCCCATCGTTAAATAGCCTACATTTGTTTACTGCATGTGAGAACAACTACCTAGCCGCTCTCTGAGCGTAAATAAACTCTACAAGTAGGAGAATAATTATAGAGCAGCTGCAGCATAAATGAAACGCTTATGAAAGAGTTAACAATTGTATCTTCTTTGTATGCACATTTGTTGCATTTATATGTATTTATATATTACGCGGACAATATTTATTTGACATTTTATTTTAAAAACGTAAAAGTGTTATTTAAATATTTGCAGACATTCAGGCCTATAAACATTATGTTTGTCCGTTTGTTTGACAAAGCAGTTGCAGCAGGAGCCACAGTAACAAGGAGCTGCACTAGGACTCAACCCTGAAGGTTTAACAGGAGACCGAGTGCTCTTAATCAACAGTACGACGACTCACTTCTAGGAAAGGTAGCCTGCAGTAGCCTATAGAGTGACATACACTCCCTTGAAAATCTTTATGAACTAGAGTCTATTTACGTTACCGCCCCTTGCGAATGAGTGAGGTGGGATCGTGTACATTCTGTCAAATACCGATGCTGAATTTGGTACTAAATGAGCTGTGGTGATTAACACGAAACACTTCCACCACATAGCCTATATAGCTGTCTGTGCCAAGCCATAATCAGGTAAACGCGGATGCAATATAGCATAATATAACAATTAATTATCAAGAGCAATACTTGGCAATGACGGCATATAGGGTTTAATTGATCTAAACTATTTTATGTCATAAAATTATTTCAACCAATATATCAATAATCAATTAATATTAAGTAATATAATGACAAATAGACATCCTGAACTAGCACTTCCAACAAAAACGTACATGCTATAAATCGCATAATGCACAGTAAAGTTCAAACCCATAATATGGCGCTGGCTTGGTCGTCCCGGCTGCTTTTCTTTTTTTATAATAGGCAAGATGTGAAGGGTGGAAGTAGGGTCAGGTCATTTGCATTCAAATGTTGGAATGATTGAAATTGCACAATTTAATGAATAATCTATTTATCTTTATTGTAGCCTACCATATAACATTTGCAGCAAAACATCGATCGCCTTTTGAGTTTTAAGAACCACCTGAAAAGCAAGGCCTTATAAGTCCGCCCGGTTATACACTGCATGACATAACATTAAACATAACAAAACATACAAAACATAGCATTCATCTACAGAATCACTTCGTATTCCACAATGAACACAATGGAAATGTCGAATACTGTATCAGGAGTGCTTAGTGTTTCACAGCATGCTTGTAAGTTTTTACTAAGAGTTTCGTAAAATATTGTACATGCATTTAAGATTAGCAGAAGGCTTTTCTGTCAAATTATGTATGCCTGAAAAACGGTATTGTAGTTAAAATGACTTTTTTTCTGTTCATTCTCTTTCCTCACCATTGTAAAACGGCATATGTCTGTACACTGACACAAACGGGGGAGGGGGGAGTCTTTGCTTGTGAAGACCCGTTATTTTCTCTTTCACGTTAGTAGGAAGTGGGATGGAGGCCTGCCTGATCTGTGAAAAAAATGGACCGCAAAAAGTATGAATAATAGCCTGTCTTTCTAACTCACACACACTTATACAGACCTAGTGTAAAACTGAGGGGTTTTTTTTGTACACACTCTTGCATTCTTAGCTCCTTCTACAATTCGTATATCTTGATCGACAGTTCTTGTTTCAGGATTTGAATAAATTTATTAACTCGCAACTTGAAAAAAAAAGCTCTGAAGATTTCTCAAAGCATGGCAATTCTTTTTATTCTGCACATGCTGTTACCTTAAAGAGCGTATACACACAGATATCACACGCACACAAAATGACAAAAAGCATGAACTGCATTTAATTTATATTGTGATTCATGTTGATTACATATGCAAAGCAATATCAAAGAAATAAAAAACGCTATACACACAATGGTTTATGACTCTTTTTTTTTCTTCTGAATTCAAACGAGTTTTGGGATTGGCAAAATGCAAACATCGATATTTTCATTCGGGTTTTAACTTGCCACTGTTAACAATGTTTGCTTCAAATTCCAAGTTTTCTCTCTGTTTGAGTTAAAATGCTTATCTCCCTGAAATAGATGCATTCAATTTTGCAGAGTGTATAAAGATAGCTATTTAAAATGATAAAACGCATTTAAATTAAACATAACGACAATGTTTAATTTATAAAATAAATGATATAAAAAGCTGCACATCATATATATGCTGCCCAACATACATACCCATCTGTCAGCATTAATAATTTTTCACAACCACGACAACACAAAGTTGTAACAATACTCCGACAAAATGACTAATATTAATTTCTAATCATGAATTTATCACTAGTGAATTATTTGCTCTAAGAGAGGTGGGATTACAACAGTATGGTAATTAGCTAGGGGGATGGGGGTGGCCATGGGTGGACTATCCATTTTTATTGCATCACCTGTCAGTAACGTCCAATCAGCGTCGGCTTTGGGGGCATTAATTGATGAAGGTGTCTCCGGCCTTGCTCAGTTCCCACTGTCATTTTATTTGTGACTAAACCAGCAACGGGAATAGCAGCTGCATGTTGGGCTCTATTTCTCTCTCTCTCTCCCTCCCTCTCTCTCTTGCTCTCTCTGCCGCTCACTCCCTCTCTTTTTCCCTTATACTCTCCTCGCTTTTTATCCTTCTCACTGGCAGTGCTGTTCACCTTCCTCTTTTCCTCATGGCCAAATGGGAAGGGAGCTGAGGGAGCGCAGGTATACAGGAGCTCAGACAGGCAGCAGCCAGCCTGTCGGCAACATCACACACATTCCATCGATCATGCAGTGCTCAGGTCAATGGACTGATTGTTTTAATTCAAACAGGCCATTTCATTTTTATTTTTCTATTTAAAACTTTTTGTTCATCACGCAGTGTGGACATGTCAAAGCCCATGCAGGACCGGTCAGCAGAATGCCTTGAAATAAAGAAGCAGCAGTAAAGCTAAGGACATCCGTCGCTCTAAATGTTGGAATTAATGCAATGAAGAAAATGGGGGACTTGGAATCCGGTTTTGAGGAAATGCAGGGTGTAAAGCTTGGCTATTTGGTTATCAAAGGCAAACAAATGTTTGCCCTTTCTCAAGTCTTCACCGACCTCTTGAAAAATATCCCGCGGACTACTGTACACAAACGAATGGACCATTTAAACGTGAAGAAGCATCACTGTGATTTGGAGGAACTGCGAAAGCTCAAAGCAATAAATTCTATAGCTTTCCATGCAGCTAAATGCACTCTGATTTCAAGAGAGGACGTTGAGGCACTGTATTTTTCATGTAAAACTGAGCGCGTATTGAAATCAAACAAAAGAAGGGAAAAGACAAAAAATTCCTCAGAAAAAATGTGCGACGGCAAAAATCGCACCTCTACCAGAAGTGACTTTTGGAGAGAGAAAGTTTGGTTGAGTTTGCATGGCGTTCCTCAGACTTTCTCATTCAAAAATAAAGCTGTTCGACAGGACCCTGTCCCTCGCACTCACTCAAATCTACCTCAAATTTACACTAAATCCTTCGGCCGTGACTTTCAACCGGTCACGAAGTCGGCATCTACACCCTTTAAAAACTATGAAACAGATCAAATACCTGACAACTGTGTGGCTTTTAATCAGAAACATACGCTTTTTCGGCACGTTGTGAATCGGCAACCGCTGCTCTATCAGTCCGCCATTGCAGCGCAGGCAAAGCACCAAGGCAACGCAGACCTACTTTACAAAAGGAAGAGGAAGCGCGAGAGCAGCGCGAGGCAGTTTTGGTCGAGGAGCAGAAGAAGCCATCCGGTTTTGTTCGTCCCAAAGTGCTGTAAACCAAAAGTTCCCAACGGATCTTTAAGCCAGTTTCACCACCTCGAGCATGGATTATACGTCGATCCTCGGCACACTGGACATTTTCAGGAAAGCTGCAGCAGCGACACGGAATCTAGCTCCGTCTCAGAACGGGTGAACAACGATTCGGATTTCGGCTCGAGTTTCTCTACCACCAGCAACTCCGGGACTTCAGATGAGGAGGAGGAGGATGACTCTCTCTCGGATTCTTCAGATGTCAGCAGCGATGAAGAGAGCTCCTCTCAGTCTGATTCGAGCTCTGTGTCCAGTCAAGTTTCAGTGCAGAGTATTCGTTTCAGGCGTGCGAGGTTCTCAAGTCTCAACACAAAAGCACCTCTGCTCTTACAGCCAACTTTTCACTACAGGCCTAATGTGCAGAACATCACCACTAACCAAGGAGTAACGACTACTTTGGATTGCGAACGAACTGGCAAAACTCAAAAATCGGACTTCACATCGTCCAGGGACGCACACAAGGATGGTGATGCCGCAAAAGTGCAGAAGTTCTGCCCGGTGCGGACCTGTTTCCCAGATTTAAGACAAAACGAAGGCTCTGAAGCACCATCACGCCTTGAATTTCCAAACGATCCAAAGACAACAGACTCTGTAGCTAACAGAATTAAAGAGACTGGGCTTACACCTAATGCAAATGGAAACAAGGCGTTCCCCCAACAAAGAATACCGGGTTCTGCAAACAAATGCTCCCAAGCCTTGATCTCCCACGGTGTTCCGGACAAAGAAATAAGGGTTTGTAAGTCTTCTGACAGCAATCTTTCATTAGCAGCAAATTCCAAGAGGGAAGCGAAAACTTCCCTGAAACTGCCTTCACCTCTAAAACCTATCAAAACAGAGACCGAGGAGCCCGTTAGTACCTCAGGCTTTAACAATGAGTGCAACAGGGCAGTAAAAACGCCACAATTTTTACTCAACAACGTGAAGATTAAAGTCGAGGACACCTTTGACGAATATGAATATGCAAATCAGCCTCTGGAATATCAATGTAAGGATCACGACGCTGATGGTCAGCACATCAGTAACGATTTAAAGGAAACTGACCCCTGCAAAGCCTCAGAGAGCTCTGTTCAAAAACACCCTGCCTGTAACGAGGAATCACGAAGCACTTTAAACACCCCTTGTTCCGAGGAAGGGGAGTCCAAGAATGGTGCAAGGGTCAGGAAAAACTACAGGGCGATGCTTTTGGGTACAAAAACCGAACGTGTGAGGACATCCGCGAAATCATCTGCAAAAGTTGACCGGAGCCCCCGTTTTGCAGGAAAATTCGCTAGCAGTGAGGGATCGAATGAAGACTGTGCGGGCGCGAGCAAACGCAAACGAGCTAGCGCCAATGTAGCATCTCTGAAAAAGCCCTTCAGGTTCATGGCGAATTTTCCCTCTCCGCCGTCTCTCATTATTGGCAGCGATGGAGATTTGAGTCCCGCTTACTCTTTGAACTCTTTAAGAAGTAACCAACTGCCTCATCGTTCTCACCCAGTGTGGAGATGGCAGCTCGGTCATTCAGTTGTTCCTCCCCCTCCAAGCCAGAAATTCAGGAAAGCCTCGGTTATCCCGTGAACTGTTGTTTTGAGCTCGGGGGAAATGTCTTAAAACTGTGACAAGCACTGATTCCCGTTAGTTGTTTTGTTTTCATTGTTGTGTTGTTTTCAATGCATACGTTTCTGGTCTGTTGTTATGTAGCACACACCGTCCTCATATAGCACAGGCTGGTCTGGGACTCGGGAATTATGCGGAGGTATTTATAATAAGCTGGTCTAGTAAAAAAAAAATACAAAAAAACAGTTGGTTTCAAAATGACATTATTGACATCGGGGAGCTGTTTTTGACCTGATGGACTAGACTCTCACGGAGCAAATGTTGGCTCATTTTGCAGGCAGGGACAGGGTTAACCATCTCTCAAAAGGATGGCGTTATAGTGATTGTCAGGTCTGTGTCAACTAAAATGGTGATTTTGTTTTTAAAACAGCTAACTTTGTCGGTATATTTTGGGCCAATGTTTTGTATTTTCCCTTGATGGTTCATCCACATACTGTATTTTTGAATTACTGTAGGCCGTTGATCCATACCTTTCTTATTTATTCATTTTATGGGTGCTCCCCAATTGTTGGCGCTTGGCTGTGTTCACTCACACGCAGCGCACCATAACTCTCACGGTAGGCCCAACACAATGGCCCTCTAACTGACAATCATCAAGAGCTGTTTGATTTGCACGATGTAATAGAGGGAAAAACACCAAATCAAACTCCTTCTTTAGCACATCCATAGCTTAAGGTATAGAACAGCTAAAGCACAAATTTACCATGCATTGCACTTTGCTAATGCCCATTAAGGTGAATTAGTGACGTGTGTTTTTATTTTTCGATTTTCTTACGCAAAAGAGCCATCGCAAGTTAACCCCAAAAAAAAAAACTTTTTAAAATCGGTAATTATTAATGTGGTGCTATTTCCAATATGCTCGTTTGCTTTTGAGAGGAGGTTTTGCTACTCGTTCTTATTGTAAATGTTGCCGATTTAAACGGAGCGACCTACAGACATACAGACAACTGCAAACAACAGTGTTTTTACATACATGACGAAATCAAAGAAAAAAAAAGACCTCGGTGCTTAGTGGAATATACACACATTCTGGTCAGGGTATATACTTAGTAAATGTTTATTTCTCTTTGACTCAAGTAGCCTTGTCCTTTTCGTATGGTGTTTTGATTGTATTTTCTTTTGCTAGGCCTATTTTCCAAGGATATGGATTACATTGGCACTCGAAAACGTAACCTTAAAAACATGCAAGTGTTAACTTGGTGTTCCAGTAGAGTACCCTGCCCCATATAAATGCCTTGTGATGAATGTGACGTACCATATTTGTTTACTTCAGCAAAAGCAGAATGCCTCCAAAACGGGCCTTTAAAAGCAAATTGTATCTGTGATTGGATCAGCCAATGAGCTAAATTCATACTTTTTTGATTATGTTGCCAAGGGACGAAAATATTCAACTGCATTCTAATTTCCTAAACAAAACATAAATACAACGCCTGTGAGTTATCACTAAATGGGCATAGACTATGCAGATTTGGCTAAAGCGAGGCTACCGGGTTCACGTCATTCTGAGAAAACACGTAATCGACTTTAAAGGGTATTTAACGTATTAAGGCATAGGCCCATTACGTGTACTGTTTTGATTAACGTGTACAAGTGAAACATGCATCGCTTTGTGAATGTTCCAGTATGCGATATAGTGTGACACTCTGACAGGTGAATGATTAAAATATAGTAGTTCTATATTTTTGTAACGCGACTATTTAATGTCTGCTCTCTCTCGAGCGTATAAAAGGAACTTTTTGTTCCGTTCTGTGTCAAAGTGCACTGCTGCGGACGGACAGAATAGCTATGTCGTCCCAACTTCAGAGGAATGGATTCAAAACTAGCCAAATTAAACAGAATGTAGCGCACACATCACAACCCCATTAAGTTAAAGAAATGCATGATCTCCACAATGAACAGAAATGGAAAAATGGGCGGTGACTCACTGTAAACATGGTAGGTTAGGAATTATCTGGTCAAGGTGGATTAGTTTTTTTTTTTTTTTATATTTCTGCTTTTGCTACAATACTTGAGGTCAGATTTTGACATGAGGTTTTTCTTAAATTGAAGTCACTGGTCGTTTATAAAAATGCATATTTATTTTTGTGATTTTCCTGGTTTTTGTATACCCTTGTTGTGTAGGATAAATGCACTCGAAATGAAAACTTGAAAACGTGAGGTGGATTTTGAAGCACTTTCTTTTTCTTTTTTTATGGTGAAACTGTTCATTAAATACATCTGAGTGTGATGTGAGGTGATCTTTCATTTTTAACTCTTAACTCATTAATATTCATTGTTATTATAACCGTTGTTTGGCCCTTTTTTAGGTAACATGCGGTCCCAGCAAATGTAAGCTCAAATTTTAAGATAAGTTGTTTATTGTAAAGAAAAGTGTTAGTGTGGGGGAGGGGTTTAGAAACCGATGGTCTCGTGCCCTGCTATACACACTATGGACTCAAGCACACTACTCAGAAGCCTATAACCACACATGAGCGCTTAGGGTATACAGGCTACTCTAACCAGAGAAAGGAAACAGGAAAAGCAAGGACGTCTAGAAACCGCACATTTCAAATGAGGAGGTCTACAACAGACATGATCTGGTTACACTACCATGTTTCCATATCATAGTTTTTATAACTGTCTAATCCGCGTGGGAGACTGAGACGAGGCAGCACAATGTCTCTGGTATAGTTTTTAGATATCTTTAAGATATTACGACCAGTTAGGCTCAAGATAAGCGTCTTCGTCTGACTTCCTTTCTCCAATGAGGGTAAGATTGAATGCAGAGAACCAGAAGGAAGAAGAGCTTTCGGAAAAGTTTTAAAAATGTCACCGTAACGGCGCGCAATTAGCCAGAACTTAAATGCATCGCAGATAGAATTCCTCCTGAACGGTACGTCCTGAGATATAGGGGACAAATTAAATTGTTAACTGGGTAATTTGTGCATAAGCAAAACAAGTGCTAGACTAGTCGCAGTAGCCACTTGTTTGTAGACCTTGGTAAATGTGGGGAGAGTGGGGGTTGAAAGAGTAGGTGTCCTTCTAAATTACATGTAAATTTTATATGAATTATATACTATTAAATTCACCCGATTTAACCTTTGCACCATTAACTACATTTAATTGTATGACAGTGGTTCATAGCGTTAACATTTCAAATATAGCCTACATCATATTTTTTTTTATACCAGTGCGTGTAAAATCGTGGTCTTCGGAATTTTGGGCCAAAAAGACAACGTAAGACAAATCTCCAAAAATAAAATTATTTTATAACAACTGCAAATGAATAATAGAGCTACAATAATAAAATATAAGAAAATATTGTCTGATATTGTGTACGCTTTAATATGTACACATAGAAGCTGTTTCGCCCACAAGCAAAAAGGAATCGGCCCTCCCTAAAAGAGTTAAAGGCGATAAATCTGTCACACAATGGAAATACACACAGTAGCGGTACAGCAGGATTAAGTTTTAGTAATCTTGTGAAATGTATAGTAGCCTAGCTTATAAATGCAAGTGCTCGTGGGTAATAATAATGATGATTAAAAATAATGATTTAATTAACTGAGAAAATCGCTTGGCCAAAGCATTTATACACAAACACTAAGTACGCCTATTTAAACAAGGTCAGGCGTCTGAATCAATGTGTTTTGTGTAGCTATATTATCTACAGGTAGGCCTATTAAATCAGACAGCCGCTGCATGTTCTGCTTTAACCAAACAGAACCCATTGCGAACTGAGTAGGTGTGAAAACGGCCTTTTTAAAAAGAGCAGTTTAAGGCAGGCCACATCCTAGAAATTAGAAATGGTGATTAACAAATTATATCACGTCGAACACACGGCACAGCGAGACGGATCTTGCACAGCGAAACAGACCGGTTAATTTCGAGGCCTGACTTTGCCGAATGGACTCGAGGCTTCTTCATTCACAGAACTCAACAGGCCACCATTATTAGGCTGTTCAGAAGGAAAAGATTTTCAGTCTCCTAACAAGTTTCTGCTCGGCCTGTCGTTCTCCACTCTGGAAAAGAACTAACCTAGAAAGTAGCCCTAAGATGTTTTTAAGTGTAAAAGTGTTGTATTGATAGGCTAGTTTTTGCATTGAATCTGGTAAATTATGAATCTTGAGTGACTGACCGACGAATTTAATTGACAATAGAGAGTAAATGTGTTTTTATAAAAAGTAGGCTAGCTACACCATTCCGAATTGCCAATGCAACCATAAAAATAATCCTAATAATCCACACAGGGGTCAATAGTAATCTTAATAAATGAAACAGGCCTAGGTTTTGCATAAATAGTCTATATGTTATTAAACACTTAACACTTATTAAACACGGTAAACTATCCCATTTACTGACTGATAAGAACCGTTCGCCTCATATTTAGACACGTGGTTCAACCAACAGGATAAGCGGCCTCATGGAAGCTTCTTTTGTAATGGGATCAGGACGTGAGAGGAAAATAATGCTGTGACCGGCAAAAAAAAAAAAGAAAAAAAAAGCTCATCACCACGTTGTTAAAACAACGGTTCGAGTTGACAAATTTTCTAATGCCTTTTACTCCAGTAAATTATTCGAGAATGTCATAAAACATGAAAACCAGATTGCAAATGAGATCCTTCAACGGTTATTTACACACTTACACACTTACACACACACACACACACACACACACACACACACACACACAATACACTATATAGCGAGATGACCAGTTAACATGTTGTTAATCCCACAAAAACAGCAGTTCGTGCTGTCAATTTTTAGAATGTTTTTTACTCCAGTAGGCTATGTTACTCGAGAACGTCATAAAACATGAAAACCAGATTACAATGAGATCCTACCACGGTTACTGAGATCCTACAACGGTTATTCACACACACACACACACACACACACAGTCTGGTCAGCTATCCTTGTGGGGTTTTTATACTGTACAAACTGTATTTTCTATTGCCCTACACCAACCCTACACATAAACCTACCCCTCACAGGAAACTTTCTACACTCACTATATAGCGAGTTGTCCCGTTACATTTTATGTATGTATGTATGTGTATATATTGTGTGTGTCCATATATATTGGTCATATATAAGAGACATATATAGACATAGACAGATATATATGAACACACTATATATATATATATATATATATATATATATA
>NW_015539926.1:1522762-1544310 GCF_001515605.1 Sinocyclocheilus anshuiensis
ACAGCATGTATTCTAAAACAGTCATCAGAGTATCTAATTCAGTTAAGGGGAAAACGGGAGAGTTGGGTCTAAACAATGCCATTGGCTATCTGCATCACTTTTACTGTGATTGACCGAGGTCCTCGTCGGCCTCGTGGTAAGAAATTCCTCCGTTATCTGCATAAACCGAACGCGTATCCTGAAAGAACCTACCCCCAATCTCCAAATAAGAAGATGCCGTTTCACCGTTTCAGACAATGACAGCAAAATATACATCGTAAGAGACGATGATTAATTAAGCAAATAGAGTAGGCCTATTGCTCTGCTGGTCTTTATTCATCAATCGCTATTCTCATAATTCACCTTATAGCCTACTTTATGGTTACCCAGCAAATGTGCAATTTTATTTTCAACAGCGTCCCTGGTTATTAACATCTACTGAATGCGATTATTAGAAAAAATCCAAATAGATTTTCTCTGCTTCTCCATTAACTATTTGTTTTTTAAAAGTGCATATTGACCCTCTGACCTGTGTCTGAATTCCCAGTCAGTGGGGAAACATATTAAATGCTACTTTCATTAAAAATCTTAGACATTTGTAATTTGTACATTTGAAATCGACTCTCTGTTTTCCTGCAATAATGACTTCTCCTAAATCCTAAAGGGCTTAAACCCAGGTATGAATCAAACAAGCTCATACGGATAAAAAAGTCCCACCCTATTTATTTGAAAAGGTTACGTAAGTTTATTGTCACAGCGTACAAGTTAAAATAAAGACTAGCCTATAATGTAAAGTATTGTGTATCCATACATTTAATTCGTTTTTTAGCTTAAATGTAATTCTGACAAGCTTAAATTTAAGTTGCAAATGAAAATGGTAGTGATACTGGTGACAAGGATTTCGTGTAAAAATGTCAAAATAACTAAGACAAGCGATACTTTTGTTCCAGATACGTTTATATTGTTAAGGTTTTCATTAAAAATCGCTTGTAATACGGACAAATAAATCAGACTTCTCAGACTTATAACTGTAAATGTTTCTTATGACGATGACTGAGAAAATAACGTAAAGAATGTAAATCAAATTAATAATTCACGTCAAGCAATGAACAAACCAAAGGAAAATCATGTTTGATTAAAATACGGAAACAGTTCATGATCAGTTTATATCTTTCCTTTTAAAGATCAACCACTATGCTATACTTTAGACAGGGGCAATTCTAATTAAAGTGTTAACTAGCCTATCATTTCACGTGTCGAAATAATTAGTGATATTAGTAAAATAATTCGTGATTTGGGCTGCAGTCAAACAAATCATTAAACCTAATTCTATCCCGAGCACCGCTTCTTTCAGAAACACTTGTAAAAACAAGTCACTGACCCAAAACAACAAGCTCCCTTAACAGTTCAATTAGATGACTTTCATAACACTGATGAAAAATGTGCTGTGGGTCAGAGATATATTCTGTTGAGAGCCTGCCTAACAGTTTTGACCATTCTGAACAGGCCACACATTAGAAATCGTAAGGAATTACGGTTTAAGCACACTAAGAGGGTTTAAGCACACATACAACGTACACTTATATAACAGTAGAATGTAATCTCCCATATGATTTTATAGTAACGTGGATTTAACCAATTACGGAAGATCTGTTAAAACAATCCCTTTGAGTGAGATGTAGCGCATTATTGAACCATTCCCAGTAGAGTGTCAACGGGAATTAGCATATTTATAAGCTAATTCTTTAAAATTAAAATTAAAATTAACACTTAGAAAACAGACCAGCCTTTCCCACAGAAAAAAATGTCACCTGTTCTATGTGTGTAAAGTCAAATAAATGTAGCATTTAAACCGTCGCATTTAGGCAGGTTCTTCACTCCCGTTACAACGATTGGTGCAGGTGTATTTGTATTGTCAGAAAGCAACTTTGTTTTGGTTGTCAAAAAATTATCCGAAAAAAAAGAAAAGAAAAAACGTAGCCCACTGCAAGCCTGCTTTGTCAGCCACATGGTCAAGTCGTTTTCCGCACAGCAGGCTACGGCAGAATAGCCTTTATTCCGTTAAAATAATATGAATGAAGAAGGCTCGGATGTATTTAATACACTCTGATTCGAAGAGCTTTCGCAAGCCATAACCACGGCGATGCGAGATATTATTATTAGCCTACTGAATTTTATAATCATTATTAGTATCGACTAATGTTGAAACCAGTCACTTTTTAAATAAACAATAACGATGTGTCTCTGAACAACGCGAGAGTAGCGAAGAACGAAAATTTCGAAATTTAAGGCTTGTTTTTTTTTTCTTTTCGCTGAGGAATTTGTGACAACAGGCCATGCTATATATAAAAGGTACTTTTTAAGTATTCTCCCAGCTAACCTCAGCTGTGAATGTCTTTATCAATATAAAAATCGACTAAATTAGGCTATTACTAAGGTTTAAACAGGTAAGAATGCGAGCAGTTGAGGAAAAGCCGATGCCGAGGAAAAGACGAAATGCAGGGTGTAGGTGAGGGTAGAAAATACCCAATAAAACAATACCCTCAGACATGAAACTCATTTTGCCGACTGCGTTGTGAGTTATACAACAGTTGCGTGGACATAAATGATAAAATACTGGAGCTGTCTGGACATGTTTGAGTAAGAACAGAAGCGTAATTGACAGCTCTTACAAATATGGCTCGCAAACGTCTCGTCATTGCACGTGCTATTGGCGCCCCCGCTCGGGCGGGAACGTTTGGAGAATTTTCTCTTAAAGGGGAGGACACGAGGATTTAAGGTGGAATGAAGAAATAGCACCCAGCGATCTTGACCTCCGGTAAACCATGATTCTAATTAAATAATGAATGGATATTAGGCTTATTTCTCCCAAGGCAGAAGAGCTTTATTTTGATGATGGTAAAAATTGGCTTTCCCTAAAACTGTCAAATATACTCTTGCTATAATCGTTAAGGCAAAGCTGGGAAAACAAACTCTCTTCTTTTTCATAGGCCTTATAAAATATGATAAAATTAAAAAAAGTTTTTACAGGAAGCGGTTTCCGAAGTGCATGCATGTAAATGTTATATTGCATAAAATATGCTCTATTGATAAAATAAGGAAATAATTGTGTTGGAAAAATTAAGAAACTGAGGTTTGTTTTTTTGGCGTATAATTCCGTTATTTAGCCTATTTGTTTGTTACATTTTCATATCTGATGTTTTCTTCTCTTATTTAATTAATTAATGTTATTGACCTATTTTCGTATTATAGGCTACTAATATGGTTCTAACTATAGTCTTCTTACAGAGAAGGCGCAAAACAAATGAAGTGAAATCAGTAAAGCAGTCGGTGGACTTTTGATGGAGAATGTTCAGTAGCTACATACTATTCTCCCAAAAAAACAAAAACGTTCTCACAAAACGGGTTTATGTGAAGGTTGCTGAAGAGGTAACATTATTCCTCCGGTGGAACTGTGGAAAAAGAATAGAAGCATGCAAGTCATCTCAAGGAGCCGAAGAAAAGGGTGAATAATGGAGGAGACGTAGACTATAGCATTAACCTTATGCTTTCATCCGAGAAAAATAAAAACCTTTCTTGGTGTACTTGGTGTGGAAGTCCTCCAGAAATAGATTGGCCTACAGAACAGTGTTAATTAAGCATGAAGCCTGGCCTATCTGATCTTTTCTATTTCCCATTCCCCCTATAGTCCTTGTGGGCCATTCATCCAAATGTTGGTATCTGTCAGTCATACCTACATTAAAAAAAATAAATAAAGATAATGCATCAAGGAAGAGGAAAGAGAAGTCCTGAGACCAGAAGCTAACAGATGTGAAATCGATATTTGAACACTGGTTATTGAGTACTGGAACAAAGCTAAATAAATAGAAACAAATGTAGCAAGAAAATATATATGAAATAGTTTGTGTTAAATTCGACAGTACACTGAGTAATGGTGAAGGATTCGTTTAAGTTGCAGCTTATTATTTAAGCAGGATCTACTTGTCACGTCAATAACGAGGCTTAGAAGAGCAGGCCTCAAAATGT
This sequence comes from Sinocyclocheilus anshuiensis, assembly GCF_001515605.1. Taxonomy (NCBI): domain Eukaryota; kingdom Metazoa; phylum Chordata; class Actinopteri; order Cypriniformes; family Cyprinidae; genus Sinocyclocheilus; species Sinocyclocheilus anshuiensis. Next base: position 1,526,768 of record NW_015539926.1, read on the forward strand.
AAGTTAACGAGGGAACGAGTTAACGATGCTTTATTGTTTTGAGCAATTAACTGTTTCCGAAACTGTGCCCTGAACAAAGCGAGTATTTAGAATCTAGAAGAACTCGTCTATGATCTAAGAAACTGGTGTCGATGTGACTTTTGACCCTGGCCTTTAAAAATCGCATAGCTAATAGCCTATGTTATAGTGTCGAATTTTACGTTCTCAAATTCCAGTTTAGCATAGGCTTACTATTTAATTAAATTATTCCCGTGCCCACCTATAACCTGCTGACCAGGTGCTGAATTTGGGACTTGGGTGGTGAGAGGAGTAAAGTCTTGAGAGTCTACATTCTCAGCTGTTGACTTCTTAAACACATCACTAACATCCAAGAGTCCAGAAGAGTGTTCATGCACGAATTTTTCATGTTCCCGTTGTGCAGAAATATAAGCTGTCTGACCGCCTATAGATTGTCTATGAGATTGGTGTTACTATCAGTCCAGATTTTTACACAGAATGTTTAACATGCTTTAGAAGACATCATTTATTATCTACAAACGAATTGGCAACAGGATGTTCATTTGAATCAACAATGAGCGCTCACCCCGAGTCATTGCAATACTTTTACAATGAACAGGCCTGTGCAGGCTATGGACTTCATTCGAGGCAGACGCCATATATATTGTTTTTAGCGAATGAAAGATAAACACACAAACCACTCAACGTGCTGGACTGTGTAAAGCTCCCACATCACTTCCGTTACACAATATATTTGCCGGAATTTTGACGCCAGTTTTTTTAGACGCACTTTCAATGTTGCTTCAGGTGAATCATGATCCAGGTAGATCCCGCACAGCCTACTTTTCATTCGAGAATAAATTAAATATGGCGTCTACTCTGAGTAAGGTCAATTAAGCTATACTCCTTTATTAAATATAATAATAATCTGCCCATATATACAGACTTGTGTAATTTAATTTCATAATTGGTTCATTCCGTGCGCTTTTTGTACTTATCTTTAATTGTGTTCAGCTTATTTTTGTCTGTTTTGAGTCCAGAAGGCAAATGTTTTTTTTTTTAAAGTGTTTTACATTTAAGCAATAAATGTTTATTAACTGAGTAAACTGTAAAATGGCATGCATTCTACTGATTAAGCTTTTATAAAATGAAAGCCAATTCTCTGCGTGACTCAGAAAATACCATATAAACACTATTAAAAGTGCAGAAAACATGACGATACGTTGCACCGTAAATTGCAGACAAAGTGCTTTATTGTTTTGAGCAATGCATATGGAATGGAGTGTATATCGGTTTACATCATAACACGAGACAGCCGCCCCTTTGGCTACTCTCAAAAACAACTTTTATACTCATATTTGTGAGCGTGATGCAGATAACCAGCGCTTCCCAATCACTTCTATTACCTTCACTATCTGGATTATAACATTTCACAAACGAGGGGATGTTTTTCAGTAAGCGTGTAAACCTGCATATCCCAATAAAATCCATCCGTTCGCGGCATTCATAAATGTTTAGAAAATAAAAATCGAATTGCTAAAAGTACATTGCATTTTTCCCCAAAGCTTATGTGACGAGTTATCCATCAATGAACACATTGAGCAAAAAATGCTTTTGGCAAATGAAGAACATGGTGGAGGGCTTTTTTTAAGAAGGCGTGAAGTGAGCTGCATCTTACTGTAGCACTTTTCACATTTAGTGAAATTCACACATATACATATATACATACATATATATATATATATATATATATCGATGCGTGTGAATCCAGTATCAGAAGCTGAAGCGATGCTCTGATGACACTATCAAAGTCTGCCGCTAAAACAGCCTCTTTTGTCATGCCCATGGTGCTGTTTTTGTTGTTGTGAATATTACAACCAATAAGACCAGGGTGTGTTTTCATCCCAATGAGAACAATAAAAAATGCTTCTTTTCCCATTGTGCAACGGTTTCCCAAGGGCACAAGCAGCGGTGAGTTTATTAAGAAAATGAAACACTAACCAAGGACGCTGTAACATTGGTGCCGGATAATACTTCCAGATAACAATGCTTGGAGAAAGCCTGAACACAATTTACAATTAACTCTAGAACAAGAGCCACACCTACTCATATCAACAAATTCACAATGCACACTCTTGTCCAAAAGGCTTTGCACATAGAATTAGCCAGTCAAGGAGAAATTGTGACCATTTGTGTTGTGTTGTTGTGAACAGAAAATGCAATGTCTTCTATCCGTTTGAAGCAACAGCACATTTTGAAACATCAAAACACTTAAAAAATAAAATAAAAATCTGGATTTTTTTTCCCAACAACCACCCTATTAGAAAATAATATTTAACTTCTGTACGGAGGGGAGAAAAAAATGTTAAAAAATAAGGAATTAAATAATTTGGAGTAAAAAGGCACGACTCTTGCACAGTGTATACATTGAAAACACAGTATATAAAGCAGGTATGGGACCATCTTAAAAAAACAGACCTGGGGTGGGGGATGGGGGTTTAGGGCAAGGGGGAAAAAAATAAAATAAAAATATGACCAAGCATGGAATATACACCATCTCTGGACTAAACCAGACTGAACACTAAAAATAATGCAACATGCATCTTTTTCCTTTCTTTTTTACACAGTACTTGTGTTGTATGATTTAAAACAGTAACATTCTTCATTTATCAGAACACTTTTACCGAATCACGGAGTGGTGCTTTACAATTCTGGTGGATTAAAATTCAATGAAAAAAAATGTGTGCAAGTGATCAAAAAGTCTAAACAACATAGGATGAGGCGGCTTTTTTCAATTAGAAAAGTTGAACAAATGTTAATCTCTAAGTCATATTACCTGCATCTAATTCAATGCCATTTACAAACGCATTCTCCTCTGTTACAGGTATTATGTTTCCCTTGTAAATACCACTGCTGAACCAACAGGATTCCGTGAACATTTTGGTTCCATTCATCATGTGCAAAATATACAACATTTTATCTATTTTGCTGCCAATTTGAATGTTCAAAAGAATTTCGAACAAAACGCACGAGACATATACACAATTTCATGTTTTAAAATGAATAAGAAAAAAAAATACAACAAAGCACCCCTTCCCCAAACCTCCATGGAATACTGAAACAACACAAATCGGTGTGTCCTGGTACGATGCAAGAGGTAAACTGTTTTGTCTGTTGAGAACAAGCGTATGCCTGAGAACACATGAAACGGCAAGTCTGCGTTGAACAGTGCCTCATAGTGCTATCGTTGCAGCTTGAAACAGACGAGTGATCCTAATAAAAAGTGCAACAGTTTAAGGTGCTGATGGCAACTGAATCACTAATGTAACAGAATTCACTGATGACCGAAGAGAAACCACTGATCCTGCTGCCTCAGTGTCTTCATTCTCCCTCCTGTCAAGTTGCTGCAAAACAAACTCCAAAAAAAAAACAAACCAAAAAAAATACCTACCGGAACCTTCGCCACCGTTTCAAACGCCTCAGAACACTGAAGGAACATGCAAAACAGTCAGATTCAGCTGTCTGTCCACACAAGGCAAGTTAGGGGGCGATTGGTCCTCCTTTTGTAAATGGCTCAAAGAGCGTTTCTGGTTAGTCTGCCCAGAGAATGAAGAGGACCACGCGAGTAAGGAGAGTTAGCAGGTGCCGTGGTGTCAAGTGCTTCAGGTGCCAAAAAAAAAAAAACCCTCCCGGAACCTTCGCCATCGTTTCAAACGCATTTGCCTCAGAACACTGAAGGAACCTGCAAAATAGTCAGATTCAGCTGTCTGTCCACACAAGGCAAGCTAGGGTCCTCCTTTTGTAAATGGCTCAAAGAGCGTTTCTGGTTAGTCTGCCCAGAGAATGAAGAGGACCACGCGAGTAAGGAGAGTTAGCAGGTGCCGTGGTGTCAAGTGCTTCAGGTGCCTTTCCGCAAAGCCGTTGACCCCGGTGGAGTAAAGCAGAGCGGGCAGCCAAGGGTTGCGTGAAGTGAGTTCGGCTAGGGATTTGATGAATGATTCAGTAAGAGAACGATTGAGAAGTTGTGTTTCGGCCTCCTTTTTTCAGAGACCTAATTCTACTAACTGAGCCACAGACCAGCACATGAGCTCTCTTTCCTCTCTCCGTCCTCTTCCACTTTAAAAGGCAAGAAAAATGTCAAATGGAACAAACAAGATTAAGGGGCATGCATAAGAAAGCAGTGAAAAGCCCTATCCCCCCAAAAATTTATAACTGTTGTCCTTTTCCATCACTCTCTCATGGTCCCACAAAACAGAAAGAGAATAAATGAAAATCAAATGTAAACGAATGGTTGTTGTAGCTGCTGTAGGGGTGCCCCCCTGTGGCAGAGCGGGCGAGTGAGTGTTCAACACCCCTCTGCTGGCCTCCCTCTTCATCCCTGTGGACTCAGCTCAGCTGTCTCGGACTAGGGCAGAATGGTAGTGATGAAGTCATAGAATCTCTTGGAGTACTGCTCTGGGTTCACGGTGGAAATCTCTGCCCCAGCCTAAGATGAAAGAAGCATGAGGTCGATGTCTTGATAAAAGCTATAAAAGGTTTCAGTCATGCATACACTTTAGAGCATAAATGATGAATGAGATGCTTGGGAGAAATACGCAAAGTTGCCCTCTGTACTGTACTCCTGGTGCAAGCTCAAAAATGTAGTGGTAATTTTAGAAGTATTTTTTCATTATTTGATAATGTTTCTTCTATACAACCATACACTGACAAAAAAAAAAGTTTTAATGTTTTTTGCAAAAAATTAACTTTTTAATTAACCATATACTGTGCAAGACTGTACATGGTTTAACATCACAAAAGACAATAAAAATTGTGTTTTTTGGAAGTAAAAATTACGAATAGTTATATAATTTATGGTGAGCAGTGAAAAGACAAGCCCAGAAGTCCCTGTGGGACACATCATACATGATTATATTTTATTCAAATAGTTTTGTTTCTTCATATTTTTGTTATCAGTCATGTACATTAGAGTGTTTCGTGTTACATTTTCTGTTGGTTAGTTTATATTTATTGCATTTTTTTTTAATTATGTGTGAGATTTGTTTTACATTTTCTATTTATTTAGTTTATGTTTATTGCATTATTTTTAAATTATGTGTGTTACCCTGATTGTTTTTTTGTCTTTGAGTGTATGGACCCTGTGCACCGCCTACACATGACTATTGGTCATAGTCATCATGTGGCATTTTATTTTACCACCTGCATTATTATGGTAGTAACTGGTACACTGTAAAGTAAAAAGCAGATTTTGGTAGTTCAAGTACATTGGTTTACTAACATTATATAACTTGAAGTTACAATGTCAATATTGAAGTTACCTGAAGAACGAAATACATAGTAATAAGTTGTATATACGCACCAATATGCCATGCCGTAATACTGGAAACACCGTCACAGTGTTTTTATGGTGAATTTAGTTTTTTAGAGTGAATTTAGTTTTTTAGAGTAAATTTAGCAGAATAATTTTACAGTGATATAATTCTGAATATTAAGAAAAATGAAATTTAAATGAAAAAATCATAGCACTCACCCCATGCTTTACTGTCTTGGCTGCATGAGCGGCCTTTTTCTTGGCATCATAATGCTGCAGGATGTCAATAACAGCCATAAAATAGACCTCCTTTCTGGGAGAATCTGGAGGAAAAAGTTACATTCATCATTTATGAAAACAGAACTTGCAACAAATTTCATAATGTGACATATTGTAGAAAAAGTGGGATGGGTCTTAGCTCATCAATCAAGAATTGACTGGATTGTGGAAGGTGCCCATTACGTACCAGAATGGAGGCAGAATGGAATGTTTGATTATTAAAATTATTTTCACCACCTACCTCTCTTGATGACATCAACGTATAAAATTTTAATAAACGCTTTTATTTTAAGAATATCATGCATGGATGAATTGTTCACAATAACCACAGGGACATGCATTAAAAGAGGAAATGGGGCCAATTTTGATTTCATGCTGACTTTAAGGTTTGGTATATAGTATATATATATATATATATATATATATATATATGTTAAAAAGTGTATTTATCATATACAGTGAAATATATGCACAGAACCCATTTCAATAAGACAACACATATGCTTCCTGCCCCACTCACTGTCATGGCTTTTGATGGCATAGACGTCAATACTGGGGTCGAAGTCTCCCGGCAAGAGTGGTTTAGCGCTGTCCAGAGTGTTACTGGGACTGTCAGGAGGAGTGCCGATAATGCCTCCATCACTCTCTCCTTCCTCTTCTCCTTCATTATCTTCACTCTCCAACTCCTCTTGTTCTGCCCTTTCCACGTCATGGATCCCAACCAGAAGACTGTAGTCCATCAACTTCAGTAAAGCAAGGAACTAGACAGAGAGATGAGGGAGGAAAAAGAGAGAGAAAGAGGAAGTGACAAAGTGAGTATTCAAGATAAATGAGTCATTGTATCCGTAGCAGGCAGACAGAGTGAAAAAGCGAATTCTTCTCAATCATTTACCTCCACGTCCTTTCGTAGCTTATCAAGGAAGGTTTTCTTACTCTCTTCATCGATGTATATTTTCTGTCCATCATTGATAAAGTCATTATCTTTGTACGTGGGGAGTTCTTTAGCCTGGTGGAAAAGAGGGAAACAACATTTAGTGTGTTAAAGAAGCTTACTTGCACTTGCAGACACTTTTAAGAGCTTCAAAAGAGGTTGATCATTAACATCAAAATGAATTCAGGTCCTGACATGCTGGTCATGTCATGTAATATCACAGGGCGCAGCAGGGGGTGCTCTAGTTTCATTAGAAAAAGCCTGTTTGGCATGTTCAGCTGCATGTACCCTCAAATGAACAAATGAGGCAACAGCTTAACTAGCTGCTGATCTACATTTGTGTTTAGAGATATTCAGAATGGCCTACAATTGAAATGAGCTTTCATATATAGCGTTAATGACGCTGCACTGACATCACAAAAATCAGCTACAACTCAATATGAACTCGGCTGTTAAGTAATTACTCACTATTCAATAATTAAGTAATACATTTTTATGGCTCGCTCGAACTATTGAAAAGGAATGCAGGTGGAAATATTTCCTCTGGGGTGATTTAAACCTCCAGAATGAACTGACTCCAGCAATTCTGCGTAATTAGCTTATTTGGTATCCTTGCTCCAGACTCCAGTAAAAACCTTATTAATGGACTTTAACAACCTCTTACCATTTGCAGATTTCCCAACTTTGAAAAGCAAACATACACCTATCATATCATTGTGAAATCTAGGGCATAGATAGCCGAAGTGTGCCCTATTAATGGGTTGAAGAGTATTAGGGATAGGTTTGGTCGAGGAAAGCACTGTAAGTGAACAGACACCTATCTATGGGAGGGCACTGATTAAATGGTTTGCATCCATTAAAGATTAATGCACATTATTTATTTTTTAACCCCTACCTTCCAAACACCTGTCAAAGAGCCTATTTTTTATTTCATACACTTAATGTCTGGTTTCATTCAGAAATATGTCACATTATAAAAGTAAAATGACTTGTGAATGCTACTTGAAAAGTACCTTTAAGGTATATTAATATGTACCATTTATGGGTAAATGAGGTACAAAGATGTAACTTTTAGCTTTTGTACCTCAAGAGTACTGCCCCAGTGACAGCTTCGTACTTTCGTACCTTTTAGTTTTTTTTTCTAAGAGTGTAGGCAGGCATTGAGCGAAAGGAGAAATGTTTAACTTGCTGGAGGACTGAATCATATTATAGTATATGCCTATTATTAGTTCATTTGTTTGTTTCTTAATGCTATGACAGCTTCTAATGCTATTTTCATGTTGAAAACATGAAAATAGCAGAAGAAAGAAAAATATTTAAATCTACTTTTAACCATTGCCTCTAAAACAAACAAACAAAACATAGTTAAAAACTAGTGCTGTGTTCAAAATATCGATACGACGATGTATCGTCACAGAGATTTGACGATACGAGCATCGATACAGCTGGCCCTGTATCGATATTGTGGCACGTGTGCAGCAGTGGACCACGCTTAATTTGTTTACAATTTTACAACATTTAAAATTGAGTAGAAAAGTGCGAGGTTTCTAAAAAAGAATGACTAGAGCATATATAGGCTACAACAAGGTTTAATCTGGCCGCAGAGGAACACAACTGGGTTGCCTGATATAAAGAGACGTAATCCCCAAAACAGAGCTTCACACTTGCGCAATACGGAAATATCTACTAAGTGTGTTACTTATCTTTGTCAACCTGGCAACCATGTGCACACACTCTCTCTCTCCACTGTGGATAAACACGCTTGCTTTCTGAAAACACTGGTTTTAGTTTTAGCTTGCAGTTTAGCGATCTCCACTTCAACATTCTATTCTCAGAAAAGTGTAATTCATCAGCTGTTCATTTACGACAGAGAGAGAGAGGGGCTGTGTATGTATGAATTACCACCGTTTTGCCGCGTTTCTCTATTAACAGTAAAGCTGTGGCTTTAATTCCTTTAGAAACAATGATGCTACCAGCTCCTTGTTGAGAAAGATAATGTAGCTCTTGAGCGATTAAGCTATTTAGTTGATAAAACTGCGGGGCAGCGCTAAAAAGTTTGTTGTATCGTGACTTTGCTGGTGATACACAGCCCTATTAAAAACCTAGGGTAACTGCCAGAATACCATGGCTTGAGATGAGAACTCTAAACCCGAGAAAGAGGATAATCTGATGTGCGTTTAGTGAGAAACGGCTCAAGCTTGTTTTACAAGAGTGTTTGACTTACATTTAAGTGAAAAAGTATTTGTGGCTATAAACTTCACAAAAGTATCTCAATGATACAAGTCATTGTGAGAATAATAAAGTTACACATTTAAGCAAAACCAGAACACATAAATATTTGATTTGCAAATATTTCAGAGAAAGCTACTTCAAAGTCCACATTTGTACCAACACATGTACAGGCACAATAAAAAAAAAGGCTCTTCTTAGAAAACTAACAGAGCATATGTGATGTGATCTAGGAAAACCCAACACATGGTGAAATTTCCTTTTTTAGGTTTTGATACCATATGAAAGCTGGGTTCAAGCCCTTTCTTTGTTACGTTCAAGCCCTTTTATTTTGTCCATAGCTTGAACGTAACTAAAGTTATGGCTATCTGAATTTGGCTGATAGCTATGATTTTCCGGAATGGAATTTTGAGAAAAACGGGTTTAAAGTGAGACGGGTTTCACTTTCACTTCTACTTAACGATCGCCGTCTGTCAGGAGCGCTATACTGCATCATTACACAAACAGACTAACTAACGTCACCCTGAAGAGGACAGTTTTCCGTTGTTTATCATGGGCATAGTCTCTGAACTTTTGATCACCCCATGTATGTTTATTTAGATAGCACGAATAGTGTACCTTGTAGTTTACATTTAGAAAAGCGAGCGCAGCACACCTGTTCATATAACAGACTGTCATCGGACTCCTCCTCTTTAGTAACTTCATCATCTGATCCTTTCATCTCTGGATGTGAAATAGTCCATTATAACATATTTTAGGGCACTGACTAGAGGTGCGAACCTACACTGGTCTCACGGTTCGGTTACGGTTATCATGTCATCGATTTGGTTCAATTCGATATCACGATGCATCACAATGCATCACAATGCACTGCATCCTCTGCAATTTTCAATTTGACTTCACATTTATACAATTTTGTCAATAAATACAAGCAGTCAGATAAAGTGAAAAAAGTGAAAAAGTGACGTGACATGTGGCCAAGTATGGTGGCCCATACTCGGAATTAGTGCTCTGCATTTATCCCATCCAAAGTGCACACACACAGCAGTGAACACACACACCGTGAACACACACCCGGAGCAGTGGGCAGCCATTTATGCTGCGGCGCCCGGGGAGCAGTTGGGGGTTCGGTGCCTTGCTCAAGGGCACCTCAGTCGTGTTATTGAAGGGGGGAGAGAGCGCTGTACATTCACTCCCCCCACCTACAATCCCTGCCGGTACGAGACTCGAACCCGCAACCTTTGGGTTACGAGTCCGACTCTCTAACCATTAGGCCACGACTTCCCCTCGAATTTTTCCCCCCCTTTACGAATAAGTTTTAATTCGGACTTATTCAGTTACATTTTAGATACCCAGTCATACAAGTAATATGAAGAATACAAATTATTTCAGAAAAATTCAATATTTGCCATATGCAATTCATATGAGTAGGCTACATTATTCTTCTATTACATCATACTGATATTCGTACTGGTATTAAATTGCACAGTTTAATGGGTAAATTAATTTATTAGAAACTCAACAAACACAAACACTGTTAGGCTTTTATCTGTGCACGTAACTTGAATCGATCTGTGGAATACGTGGTAGATGCCTCGTCCTACGGAGCGTCTTTCACAGGCTTTTGGCTGCTGTATTTTTTATTAACCACCAGAAGGCGCTGTTTTCGAGACACTCGAAGATTTGAATCTTTTCCCGAAACAGTCAGAGGCTTCATTTGCCCATCCCTACCCCCTACATATTTCATTGTGCGTGACATGATTTACACACAGCGTGTGTCTTCTCCAGGTCGTGCTCAGGTTGTTCATAAAAGCCGAAATGTGGCCAGATGTCGGCTTTTAAAGTAGTTGGAGCATTTTTAATTACTCGCACTCGTGTCTCACCTCCCTCCGCCATTAGGCGCGTTCGATTTGAAGCAGCGCTGCGCAGGATGAGTGTATGACATCATCCGCGAAAGCATAAGGATCCGTCTGCTCTCTTATCGCTCTCGCGATACTTGGTCATACACTGATCATTCTGCACAGCGGTGCTTCAAGCCGAACGCGCCTAATGTATGCTACTGCGACAAATGACGTCAGAAAAGCGTCAGTACGTTATAATCGTTTATGGTCTATTACTGAACCGATACCGAATCGCCCTCGTCTGCATCGCGATGCATTGAAGAAACGATTAATTTCGACACCCCTAGCACTGACATCACCAAGATTGAGAAGACTGAGATGAGCAAGATCGTCTAAGTGAGCAGCTTCAGACTGTGTTGTTTTCTTGCGCTCCGCCATCTCGCGATATAAAAAAAATAAATACATTTTAAAAAACTTTGCGTGCCGTAGTTTGCACAGGACTGGCGGGAAATGTGCATTGATACACCTTTATTACATATGTTATGTGGTTTATTTTGATAGGTTAACTGTTTTTGTGGTGTTAAGAGAAAGCACCTCCGCAGCGTGTTCTTAACATGAGAGAAAGACACAGTCTTTTCTGCTTGCTGCAATAAATCGCTATTTTTCTGCACTAAACAAGTGAATTTTGCCAAGATATTTTCAGAGATGATAGACAAGATGTTATAGAATAATAATTGAATGAAACCCTAATTTTGACAAAAAAATTGACATTCGACCTATTTTTCGAATTTCCCGAAAACGTCCCAGTGCGACATCCGACGGGTTTTCCCAGATCGCATCACATATGAAGAAAATGAACTCTTCTTTCTACTCCTCCTTTGTTTTGTAAAGCTACATTTGGTCTGTAACAAAACAGCAACAGGCTCAACATTTATTCAGACATTCGATTTTACAGTGACAGTAAATCTGTGTGACAGATGAGAGATGGGCTGCAAAATAATTTTAACTAATACTTTCTCTAATCGGCATTTTGGGTCGTTTTTCAGTAGAAATGTCTAAAAATCATTAACGACAAGATAAATTTGGTGCAAAATTGTGTCATAAAACTAGTTTTCAGAATATATATTATTAAAATAATTTTTTATATTACATTTAATTGATTATAGACAGTTGATAATATTTAATTATAATTTAGTTTCAGTTTTTATAATTTTTTTTCTTTTTTTTGCAGTGTAATCTCTAGTGGAAGAAAACACAAAAAAACAAGTGTTTCCAAAAAACTTGAGTGCTGTTGTTCAAAGCTGGTGATTTTTTTTCCTATGCAGCTATGAATGGAGAAAATGTGAGAATTTCCCCTTTGATCCCCCTCCAAAGTGCCAGTGATTAGGGTCTATGGCCCTGTGACAGAATAAAAGGATTAAAATAGGAGTCGGGTAACCTCATGCCCCTCAGACCACCAGTGGACCATCTGTTATTTTAACTCATGGGCCGCCTTTGGGCTGGAGTTGTACAGAGAAGTTTAACTTGGCCTAGTAGGATTACTTATACTTATTACTATATATACACACACACAGACACGGATTTCTTTGGTTGAACAAAAATACACCATGCATGACTATACAAATTGTGACATGTGAAATTACAAGGATACATAGCTAACTTTAATATTTCTTCTTTGTTAAGTTCTAGTACCTTGTGAACAGGCACACAGCCCAACCACTGTCATTAAATCATTCGTTTTATTTTCAGTGTTGATGCTACTGAAGCTTACAGTCTCTTGCTTTAATCTCCGTATCTTAAAAAAGCACCATGGACTCTGCTTCACCTTGACACCCTAAGTATAGGATAGATCTAGGCCTACATCTGTGCACCCGATAATCACACAGACGCTCTAAAACCAGCACGCCTCACTCTAATACTCACTCTCTGCTTCACAGTAAATTAAGGTGTTTGAAGTGACAAATGATTAGCCACTACAGAAAGAATCATCTTCAAACACACAAGCAATGAGACCCGACATACACTCTACACACAGAAAACCAACAAAAAAGACCGGAAAAGTCAAAATTGAAAACATTCAGATCAGATTTTTGTGTTTGAGGGTGAAACTGACCTTTTCTTTGTCACTTGCCTCTCTGGCAACAGTAGATCCCTACAGAGAAGAAAAACTGGAACATGTCAAACTATATCATAACCGTCATCTGGTTTGACTTGGCCAGTCATTTTTCATAATCCTTACCTTCAGGTCATATTTCTTATACACAGACAACCGGTGACTGAAAACGTTGCGTGTGACTATCATATAAGTCTCATCTCCATCTACAGTGAGGCGGTACATGCCTAGAAACTGTGGCAGCAGTGTGGTACCATGACATTCCACAATATACTGCAGTGAAAAAAAGACATTAAAAATACATTATACCTGGCTCACAAGAAATGTGCATGTAAATGTACAAATTATTGGTAAAACATGGGGAATGTATGAGCTTGTTCGCACCTGGTGGTACTTTTTGAGGATGTTGTGCATCTCAGCCACGTCCTCGCTGCTTATGGTTTTGATGACGTACCTCTTGTCGTAGGAGGTGTGGAAGCGAGCACCACTACGGCCCTGAGCTTCACTGACGAGGGGTGCGCTGCGGGTCAAAGAGTTCTGCCAACACACATGGGAAAGAGGTCTTAGCACACATAATAAACGCACACAAAGATGGATGAGACTAAGTGATACTTTTTAACACTTTTATTTCATTCTGAAGTTGAAATTGCTGTTTTCTTTAATTATTTTCTTAACTTTGCAAATATGTACTCATTTTCTTTAAGCACACCAATGTTTATAGCAATTGATTAATAGATTTAAAAAGCATCAATTTTCTCTCTTTTCCACCCAATCTGGCACTGTTACACATGCCAATGTAAAAGGCTGTTCTGAGCCAGAAAATCAGCCCGCACCTGCCCCTTGAACCTGCTGGTTTCAATTCAACTAATGTCATTATCCAGGAAGCATGATAAATGTAGTTTTCAAAACAAAAGCAACTCAATTTGTCTAGTCCAATGCAACAAAACTAAATTCCTATCAATGAAACTATCAATACTGAAAGTGTTCAGTGTGATTCTTTAATTCAGTTGATGGGCAACATTTGTTGTGTTGCAGAGCCGCTATATATTTTATCTGAAATAAAATTATTTTATTTACAAATACCATGCACTACTGTTTAAAAGTTTGAGGTCAGTAAGTTCTTTTCATGTTTCTGAAAGAAGTAGCTAAAGCTCACCAAGGCTACATCTGTTTGATCAAAAATACAGAAAAAAATAAAATTCTGTGAAATATTACAATTTAAAATAACCGTTTTCTAATTTAATATATAAATTATTTCTGTGATGGTAAAACTGAATTTTCAGCGTCATTACTCCAGTCTTCAGTTTCACATGATCTTTCAGATGACATTCTAATATGCTGATTTGGTGCTCAAGAAATAATTTATCATCAAGTTTAAAAACTGTTGTGCAGCTAAATAAAATAAATTTGTTGTAAAAAAAAATAAAAATAAAAAAAAAGCAAAGCAAAAAAAATAAATAATAAATGCATGTTTATTTGTGGGCAGGTTAAGTAGTAACAATCAGTTATGTCATGGTTTGACTGTCAAGTCACTGGTAAAATGGATCTGAACCTGTTCTAGTCCTGAAAGAGATTCACAGAACTCATGACTGAGGACTGGCACTCGTGCAAAAGGATATGCAAGTTTCTGATGATCTGGAGTGCAAATCACTACCGTAATTGCCCTGCCCACAAACGCATGACCACTGACATTTAGACACTGTGCAATTTCCAACCATTTTCTCTCACCAACTGAAGTGGTCTGCCCTTGTGTCTGTTCCAGTTATAAAAAAAACAACTCAAAAAGCTCATGGTGGACGCATGATGCACTTGAAAGGACCGGAGGGTCTCTGCTCCGTGAGGGTGAGTGAAGGACACAGCTGCACAGAGCAGCTCAAACTACTCTACATACATTCCCAAGGTCTGCTACCTCAAACACATACACACCCACACATTTCCCTACCACCTCTCTCAGTCTGAGTATCAGAACCTTTTTCTACATCATTTTCTACATTTGCTTGGATTTCCTAACTATATTCATCAAGTATAGCCATTAAACACAAAACCAAAAGCAGGATATGAAATTTCTAAAGGTTTCACAGGCTGAGTCATGCGGGTTAGGGCTTGTAGCTGTTCAGCTGACGGCTTGTTCTGCAGGGAAGTGTGTGCACAGATGGGCTGAACATAGTGATGATGAGGCAGAGGATGCAGGGTGGACTGAGGAACCACAACTCTAGGAAGTCATAGCGGGATTACGCTAGATCTGTATTACAAAACAGCTTTGTTATTATGCAGGTAGACATTTGACTAGCGGCATAACGTCTGGTCCCAAGTACCGCCCACTTATGTTATGACCAACATGAAAAGCAGTCCTAAACTAGCATAATTATATAGGGTAGGGGTTCTCAAACTTTTCTTTTTAATGGCTGTTATGGACTTTCCACAATCATATTCTAAGGCCCCATGACTCTTCCAGTAGTAATTAACTAGGACAGGGGTGCCCAAACTTGGTCCTGGAGGGCCAGTGTCCTGCAGAGTTTAGCTCCAACCCTAATCAAACACACCTGAAGCAGCTAATCAAGGTCTTACTAGGCATACTAGAAACTTCCAGGCAGGTGTGTTGAGGCAAGTTGGAGCTAAACTCTGCAGGACACCGGCCCTCCAGGACCGAGTTTGGGCACCCCTGAACTAGGATCAAGTATAAGGATTTAAAAATATTTTTTTCTTTTAATTTTTCAGTTTCTATAAAATTATTAGGGGTGTCCCCGACTAAGGATTTTCATGGTCGAATCAGAATTTTCGAATCTTGCCGATAGTCGACTGATAGACGAATCATATGTTTTGGGGGTGGGGCAAAATTCATTACCAAGAGTCAAGTCAGACATTCGACAGTCATAATTACGTTAACACACAGGGAAAATGTGTAACGGATGCCTCGCAGATACAAATGGGGTAAATAATGTTTTATGTTTTGATTAAAAGATAGTTAACATTAAACGGCAGCGAAACCCTAAGAATTCAAAATATTTTTTACAATAGTGCTCTCATTATAACGTTATATATATGACAGTAGTTATTAATGTTCTGCATTTCTGTTCTGAGCTGCGTGCACTGATGATGACCAGTAGAATGAAGCAGCAGGTTTTTAATCAATGGGATTTAACTCATCATTTATCTCATATAGAATACGTTTCGTTATTTATACAACATAACGTTAATATTATGACTTATAGCCTATAAGTTATAGGCTATCTGCACAAAATGCCCCGAATGCATGAACGTGCCTGTGCGGCTCTGAATGAACTCCTTTTGTGGACGCGTTCTTCATGCAACAACGTGTGTTTTATTTGTTTTATTACAATAGTGTTCTCATTATAATGTTATGTATATGACAGTCCCAGTCATAGTTATTAATATTCTGCATTGCTGTTTGTCCTGCTCGCGCAGCGTGCTGAAGAGATAATCACGGTATTACTACAATAAAGCGCTTTACTGCAGCGCAACTCAACCAAATGCAACTTATACGAGATAAATAATATATACACGATATATATATAAACCGGCTGAAATGTTTTGAAATCACTTGTACCCTACCTGATAGATTATGGAAAGTAAAACTTAAATCTATAGGAGTGGTTGGATTTATTCACGCACGTTAAAATATTTATTTGAAGTTTCTTTCTTTTCAGATTCTTATTTACAGCATTATTTTAATACTAGAAAAATGCATAATAAAAATGCTCATGGATTTTACTAATTTACATGATTTTGACAATGTCAATAATTACACTTTTAAAATGATGCTACCTCATACAGTGCCGCCCACTAATATTGGCACTCTTGGTAAATATGAGCAAAGATGGCCGTCAAAATAATTCTGTATCATTTATCTTTTTGATCTTTTATTCAAAAAATTCACAAAATTGTAAACTTTCATTGAAGTAAAACAATTGAAAGTGGGGGGAAACTCACATTATGAAATAAATGTTTTTCTCCAATACATGTTGGCTACCATTATTGGCACCCCTAGAAATTCTTATGAGTAAAATATCTCTGAAGTATATTCCTATTCATATTTACATTTTTTTACACACCAGGGTGATTATGAACATGAAATTTTCCAGCCATGACTTCCTGTTCCACAGAATTATAAATATGAGGAACACAAAGGCCAAATTCCCTTAATCATCCATCACAAGGAGTAAAACCAAAGAATATAGTTCTGATGTACTGAACAAGATTGTTGAGCTTCACAAAATAGAAAGTGGCTGTAAGAAAACAGCTAAAGCATTGAAAATACTCATTTCCACCATCAGGGCAATAATTAAGAGAGTTTGAGTGGCCAAAGACTAGGGCTGAACGATTAATTGCATTTGCGATAATATCGCGATATGAAAAAACGCGATTTTTCAATCGCAAAGGCTGCGATTACACTCGGTCATGTGACACGCAAGAGTAAAGAGGTGTGCTCGACTCGGATCGATCGGTGTATGACATCAAAGTACGGCGAGAGAAAGCACAAAGAGACGTCCGCTCTCTTATAGCTCTCGCAGTACTTTGATGACACACACCGATCGGTCTAAGCAGCGCTGCTTCAAGTCGAACACATCTAAGCAGTCTTCAGATGAAGCATCAAGTTGGCACGCTACAGTGTTGCCAAGTCCGCGGTTTGGGGAACCCCTCCAAAACACGTGTATTTTACCCCCTGGAACGTGATTTTTACCGGTGGACCCCCCTCAAAACGCGATTGGGCTAGTTTTGAGTACCAATTGGGCGGGTTTTGTTGTCATCAGCAGAAAAAGAAAAGAAATAAAACCGTAAACAGCCAAAGGACGTAACTTAGAATGGGAGATGGATCGGTTT
>NW_015539926.1:1545515-1545847 GCF_001515605.1 Sinocyclocheilus anshuiensis
TCATTCAAAAGCTAAATGCAGAAAATATGACGAGGCATATCTTGCTCTCGGCTTCACTCACCGTGTCTATACCGGAAGCTACAGTTGTCGCGTCGCGACATAACAGTCATTCATAACAGTTATTCTCTCTATGCTATTTTTCAATGTTTCAAGTGATGCGGGTGTTTTTTTCCCTGTAGGTTTTTTTTAATGTTTAGTGAAATTATTTGGTAGTCTGAGGTGGGATGGGGATTCGGGAAAGGGGCGGCAGATTTTTTTATAGGTTTAAAGGGGGGCGCGACCAAAAAAGTTTGAGAACCACTGGTCTAAATTGAACAGACAGTGTTTAGTGC
>NW_015539926.1:1546843-1551072 GCF_001515605.1 Sinocyclocheilus anshuiensis
CACACGTTTACATATGTTTATTACAGTGACTTTGAATTACCTAAAGTAGTGTGGTAAAGCAACAGATTTGTTTTTATATTTCTGCAATCTACTTTAGTTTGTGTGATTTGTTACTGACTTTCATATTAATGTTTACACCAGGCTTATTTATCAGTGCTTTATGTTGTCATAGTTATTACATGCTTACAAGGTTGGAAGTTCAACAAATCAGTCAATATACTGTGACTGTAGTTGTTAAATAAAAATGTCATTCATATCAATTCATGCATCACCTAATTTCAACGTAACATATAGGCCTGGCCTAAAGAAAAGAACATTTATGTTTAATCTATCTAATATTGTGTTGGTCATACTATTCAATGATTAATAGCTTGTCTTTGTTGAATAATACAGAACATAAAGAGCTTTAAAAAAAGAATTGCATATTAAATCGCAATATTGGTAAAAAAAAAAACGCAATTCGATTATTTTCCAAAATCGTTCAGCCCTACCAAAGACTCTCCAAGGATTATAGCTGGAGAATTGCAGAGATTAGTTGAATCTTGTGGTCAGAAAGCCTAAAATATATATATCAAACAGCCCCTACATCACCACATGTTGTTCAAATGGGTTTCAAGAAAAAAAACTCCTGGCTCATCCAAAAACAAACTCTAGCATATTCAGTTGTCAGGCACGACTGGAACTTCAAACGGCACTGGCTTCTATTGTCAGATGAAACATAAAAAAGAGCTTTTTGCAAACCCACCAGATGGGTTTGGTGCAAACAGGGATAAAAAGTTCCCCATGTCCACGGTTAAATATACTGCAATGTTATGGGCCTATTTTTCTGCCGGAGGTCCTGGACATCTTGTTCAGATGCATGGCATCATGGATTCTATCAAATATCAACAGATAAAAAATCTAAACCTGACTGCCTCTGTAAGAAATCTTATAATGGACCATGTTTGGATCTTCCATCAAGACAAGGATCCAAAACAAACACCAAAATCAACACAAAAATGTGTCACCGAGCACAAAATTAAGCTTCTGCCATGGCTGTCTCAGTTCCCTGACCTGAACTCTGTAGAAAATGAGTGAGGTGAACTGAAGAGAAGAAGCACCAACATGGAGCTGGTATTCTGAAGGATCTGGAGATTCTGGATGAAGGAATTGTCTCTGATCTCGTCAGGTGTTTTCTAAACTCATCAGGCATTATAGGAGAAAACTCAGAACTGTTATCTTGGGAAAAGGCCGTTGCAATAATTGGGTGCCAATAACTGTGGCTAACGTGAACTAGAGAAAAACATTTATTTCATAATGTGAGTTTCCCCCACTTTCCATTGTTTTACTTCAATGAAAGTTTAGAATCTTGTAAATTTTTTGAATGAAAGATCAAAAGGATAAACAATGCAGATTTATTTTCACAGCCACCTTCGCTCATATTTACCAAGGGTGCCAATATTAATGGGCGGCACTGTATATCCACATTCTCCAAGCAACAATTATTAAGGGGGGAAATTCCTGCATTGGTTCCGGAAGCATTTTTTTCATTCCTTTTCCCCATAGGGATCTAAAAAAAGGTCTTTGTTAAAGCATTATGAGCCATGAACTAAGCAAACCAGCTACGAGGTGAATCACAGCATTCCAAACTTTTTTATAGAGCAGAAAAGTATTTGAAAATCAGACTTCTAAGACAGCTAAAAATCAGACACCTACGAGAATACTTTGTGCGCAAAGAAAACAAAAATAAGGAGTTTATTCAACAATTCTTCTCCTCCTCATCCCGTCTGCAGTGACGTGCCATTACGGAGACAGTATCACGACGCATGCGCGTGCTTCCGCATCATGTAAACAACACATGCGCATGGCGCTGCTGCTTACGTAACACGCACATGTGTTGCTTACATGAACCGCACGCGTCGTGATACTGTCTCCGTAATGGCGGCACGTCACTGCAGACGGGATGAGGAGGAGAAGAATTGTTGAATAACGTCTTTAGCTTCGTAAACTTACAGTTGAACCCCTGATACCACATGGACTATTTTACCGATGTCCTTGCTACGTTTTTGTGCCTTGACCGTGGAAGTTCCCTTGCTGTCTATGGAGGGTCAGAGAGGTCTCGGATTTAATCAAAAATATCTTAATTTGTGCTCCGAAGATGAACAAAGGTCTTACGGGTTTGGAACGACATGAGGGCGAGTAATTAATGACAGAATTTAAATTTTTTGGTGAACTAATCCTTTAACGTCTTTAGTGAGGGAAAGAACTACAATCGCATGAATAATTTGAATGACAGAATCAAATTAAAAATGACTAGTCTTCAATAGTCAAACTTGAAAATAAGTTCAAAAATCAATATGCCTATGGAGAAAATTAATTAAGTTTTTACTTCTGGAACCCAACTGTTGCACTTCAATGTTTGTTTTAAGTCATCTTGAGGCTCCCTTGGAAGTTTTCTGAGGCCTACAAGTGAGCACCAGCCCCCTGACATAGGGCTTCCTTAACACTGACTAGTCTATTTTGAAAATACAAAGTTGTTAAGCATACTTCTAAATTTG
Source organism: Sinocyclocheilus anshuiensis (assembly GCF_001515605.1). Taxonomy (NCBI): domain Eukaryota; kingdom Metazoa; phylum Chordata; class Actinopteri; order Cypriniformes; family Cyprinidae; genus Sinocyclocheilus; species Sinocyclocheilus anshuiensis. The sequence goes on from NW_015539926.1 coordinate 1,549,381, forward strand.
CAAAACCCTTTCTGCCAGCTCGTCTTAGTGCAATGAAGGTTTCATTCTTCTCTGATGTATAACATAGGAAGCCTATACAAGGGTAAACCTGCAGTAAACAGCTCATACTGAACGTCTCTAATCAAGACCATAAAATAAGCAGCACATTCTGGGAAGCTGATGTTTTTGTGCATGTGTAAGGTTTACAGTCAACGTAATGCCTTTTAAACCCACATAAGCAGACAGGGAGCTCTAACCAAGACCCTGAGCTCTTTCTGATTACAGTGAGGAGCAAAGGCGTATCTTCCTCATTAACCAAAATAAGAAAAAAAGCCTTTCCATCTACTGCACACTGATTGCGACTATTCTTGCTAAAAAAGGTATTTTCTTCCATGAAAGGGATATAAGGAAAGGAATATGAGGGCAATTAAGAACGTTCGTGGGAGGCTGAAGGATGCAAGGACAGCTCCGACATTGCTGTGTTATTATGGGGAATAATGGTCTTCATTACGACAGCAAATTGAGTGGTTAATGACTAAATTACCTCTTGGTAATCATGGGCTTTTCTCACGGAGACTTGAATCTATTTTGCATTGTTTAGTAGTGAGTACACTGGTGTTTTGTGTGGTTCAACTGCAGTAATATGCTGTGGTTTTAAGACACACTGAATGTGACACATTGGATCATTTCTCTCTCTTTCACAAAGCCTACCTGGAAGTCCTGGTCATCGATGCTGAACCTCTCTCTCAAATTACGGAAAACAAGAGGGCAATACTCTTTAAACTTAAAATGGCTTGGCATATTCTCTCTGAAAAGCAAAGAAGAAAAAGAAGAAAAGTGAAGAAACATCTCAAGAGTTGTCTGGTTAAATCTGGTAAAAGTCTGTCAGTTAAATATTTACCATGCTTTTTTGCTTCAAGTCTAAACTTGGTTTAAATTAAATGCTACTGTGTCCTATCAACATTTTTTACTTTTAACTTCAAGGGTTAGTTCACCCAAAAATTTAAATTAGCCTGTGTTTTACTCACCCTCGAGGCATCCTAGGTGTATATGACTTTCTTCTTTCAGACGAATCCAATCGGAGTTATATTAAAAATTGTCCTGGCATGAATAAAGGTTGCGAATCCATGCATTTTTGTAAGAAAAATATCCATATTTCAAACATAATAAACACTTAACACTTTTCCATCATAAAAAGTGTCCCACGCGGCTCCGGGGGACGAATAAAGGCCTCCTGAGGTGAATCCATGCATTTTTGTAAGAAAAATATCCATATTTCAAACATAATAAACACTTTTCTCTCACTTCTGCTGACTGTCGCATGCGGAAGCGTTCCGGCGGATGACGTAGGACGTACGCATCGCGCGCGCCTCTGAGATATGCTACTCTCGCAAGTTTGTTTAAGGAAGCAAAGTTTCCTTACTTTAGCAAAGGAAACAAAGGAAAATCTTGGCTTATATCGAACTCCTCCCAAATTTTTCTTTACAAATCCTCATTTTGTGTTTCTTGTGTTTCTAATGCGTTTTGTTTTGTTCTTTCTCCGCGTTCGTCACTAATCACTAGGGCTGGGTATCGTTCAAAATTTTTCGATATCGATACCGATAACTTGACTTCGATACCGGTTCCTGAACGATACTTTTTTCGATACCAATTTTATGAAATCAATTTTAACAAGATTACATTATCTAAAAAAAAAAAACTTTGGTTTTATTT
>NW_015539926.1:1554779-1555294 GCF_001515605.1 Sinocyclocheilus anshuiensis
AATTATATTAAAAATTGTCCTGGATCTTCCAAGCTCTATCATTGCAGTGGGCGGGAGTTTCTGTTCAACAGTCCAAAACACGTTAAATAAAGTGCGCGCATCCATAATAAATCGTGCCTCACATGGCTCCGGGGCATGAATAAAGGTCTCCTGTTGCGAATCCATGCATTTTTGTAAGAAAAATATCCATATTTCAAACATAATAAACACTTTTCTCTCACTTCTGCTGACTGTCGCATGCGGAAGCGTTCCGGCGGATGACGTAGGACGTACGCATCGCGCGCGCCTCTGAGATATGCTACTCTCGCAAGTTTGTTTAAGGAAGCAAAGTTTCCTTACTTTAGCAAAGGAAAACCAGTCTCCTCTTGGCTTATATCTCTTATATCTTCTTCTTTACAAATCCTCGTTTTGTGCTTCTAATAAGTGACCGTTGTTTTGTTTTGATCTCTCCGCTGCGCTTCCGCGTTCGTCACTTCTGAGCGGCGCATGCGCAGCGCTGACCTCATACGTCATCC
>NW_015539926.1:1555688-1559626 GCF_001515605.1 Sinocyclocheilus anshuiensis
TCGAGGCATCCTAGGTGTATATGACTTTCTTCTTTCAGACGAATCCAATCGGAGTTATATTAAAAATTGTCCTGGCTCTTCTAAGCTCTAACATTGCAGTGGGCGGGTGTTTCTGTTCAACAGTCCAAAACACGTTAAATAAAGTGCGCGCATCCATAATAAATCGTGCCTCACATGGCTCCGGGGCATGAATAAAGGTCTCCTGTTGCGAATCCATGCATTTTTGTAAGAAAAATATCCATATTTCAAACATAATAAACACTTTTCTCTCACTTCTGCTGACTGTCGCATGCGGAAGCGTTCCGGCGGATGACGTAGGACGTACGCATCGCGCGCGCCTCTGAGATATGCTACTCTCGCAAGTTTGTTTAAGGAAGCAAAGTTTCCTTACTTTAGCAAAGGAAAACCAGTCTCCTCTTGGCTTATATCGAACTCCTCCCAAATTTTTCTTTACAAATCCTCATTTTGTGTTTCTAATTCATGACCGGCGTTTTGTTTTGTTCTTTCTCCGCGTTCGTCACTAATCACTAGGGCTGGGTATCGTTCAAAATTTTTCGATATCGATACCGATAACTTGACTTCGATACCGGTTCCTGAACGATACTTTTTTCGATACCAATTTTATTAAATCTATTTTAACAAGATTACATTATGTAAAAAAAAACAAAACTCGGTGGTTTAAAGTGAGTTTTGAGTAAAAGCGGAATATAAATCTTATATATTGTCTTATGCAGGGGTTAAATTTGGATTTGTTATGTGGGGGGGGGCTCTATGGTATCAAGCTTATATATATGTGTGTCTGTGTGTGTTTTGTTTTTTGTGCAAATGATTTATTCTATTCCGACTAATCTCATTAATACTTTCATTTCAAATTCTTACATTTGAGCTATAAATTCAATTATAATAATGTGATTATCTATACATTATCAAATTAAATCATTTACACTGAAAAATACAACTGCATTAAATAATTATTATGAGATTATTTTAAATATTTTTGAATATACAAACAAGAAATGATGGTGCAAATGATACATTTCAACTAAATTAAAATGCCAGTAGGTGCCAGTAGTGAGCATTTAATGAGTGAGTCATTGAGTCGTTCATTTAAATGATTCGTTCAAATGGAAGATTCATCAGATGTTTATGCATGGGCTAATGAAACTTTGACTCAACCGATTCGTTCAAATCACGGAATCAATCAGCAATGAATAGGCTGGTTGCTGTGAGATGCGCTGTTTCCACCTAAAATGTAAGTGACCTAATATTATTGTATTTGCTTATTGAACTGTTTATAGAACTATTAAACAGTCATAATGGTGAAAACATTGTACAGTGTGCATGAATGGTCACATAACACGCGCTTTCGCTCTCACGGATGTCAAACACTGATCGATCTGCGCCTCACTGACGTTGATGAGATTAACCCCTTAGGTATTGAAATTTGGTACCGAACGACGAGACGTTTTTCAAAATATTCGATGGCAAAAACAAAATTAGATTTTTCGATTAATCGTTTTTTTAAATGACGTCGAGTCAATATCGATTCCCAAAAGCCGCGAATCGATCTTTTCCGGTATTTATTTCAGCACACATTTAAAACAAGATCTGATTAACATGAATCTTCTCATTAGTAACTTGAGGGTAAGTAAAACACAGGCTAATTTTCCTTTTTGGGTGAACTAACCCTTTAAGTTGAACTGCTTTTTAAACTAAATATTATTCAGACATGTTCTTGACAGGTTTCATAAGATTCACCTCTCTAATATGATTAAAAGATTAAAATATGTTGGAACATAACAGTTGAGAATGAGGAAAACCTTGAGAAGAACTCACTTGTTGAAAAGGTGGTTGTCCACCTTAATCTTCGAGTAGGCTTTGAAGTCATCAGGCATAAGCATGATGGGGATCTGAACATGGCTCAACTCGTTTATCTAGAGAGAAGGAGAGAGAGAGAAAGAGGAGAGAGATTCAGTTACTGGTTACTTGTTCAGGGTTCAGGTCTTTAAATGGGAGTCAAATGTAGTGGTCACCCGATATGGGCATGGAAACGTGTGACAAACACCAATGTCTTGAGAGCAAGGTGGCCTATGTAAATATACATTTAACACAATTGAATAATAGCAAATGAAATGTACAAATATTAGGGATGTAACGATTCACTCAACTCACGATTCGATTCGATTCACGATTTTTATTTCACGATTATTATCATTTTTTTAAACAAAATTAGATTTAAGACAAATTATAAATTAAATGTGTCCTTTTATTATTGCTTGGACAAAATGCTGCACATTTCTTTGTGAAATTGAAATATAATACTATAATAATATACTAATATAGCACTTGCATATTACTGCTCTTTTGTTGGTTTTGATTGCTTCTATTGTCCTCATTTGTAAATCGCTTTGGATAAAAGCGTCTGCTAAATTACAAAATTTAAATATAATGTAAATGTAAATAACAAAACTAAATTGAAATTTTAAAACAAGCCCCAAATCAAATAAATAAGTAACACAAATAAAATAAATATCTTCATATAAACAAAATAAGGCTTTGTCTGTGCTCTTTCCTTTTAAAATTAGAGGCAACCACTGCATTTTTGAAACAAAGATGCTGCATACATGCAATATGAGCAGTTTTTAAACTAAATTAGATTGTATAGTTTCGAAATCTGAAGCAAAAACAGAATGGTTTGACTTCAGTTTTGTGAAACTATAAATAAAAATATCTGCATGAAACAGCAAAGCTGAATGAGATGCAGATTCACTCTAATTGATTTTCAACTGGCTCGCAGTTAATCGTTACATCCCTAACAAATATGTTGAAAATAAATACCCTAATTTAATTATTTGAAAGAATATTTACTCAAAATCCACCTACAAGACTCAACAGCCTGTCAGGCTATCAATAAGCAACATAATTCCAACACTTGAAAGACTTGTACCAATCAGAACTACAAATACTGGTTAACAGCTACAGCAACCACACACTTTTGTGATGAACGTAATTATTTATGTGACACTGAACCAATCAAAGCACACAAACAGGAGGTGATGAGATGTGCTGGGTACAGAAAGCCATCAGTGTGAGTGATGTGTTCTGCTCATCAGAGGGCGATATCTCTGTGGCACAATGCTCTGCTTTGCTCCGGTCAGGGTCTGAAACAATGTGCTACATTCAACAGTCATCAGTTCCTGCTTTGCACAGTTTGCTCTTGTTAAAACAACACTAGAGCGTTTTTGTAATAAAACCGTAATAACGGAAATTACTGCTGTACTGAGAGAAGTGGGAATTTAAAACTTCTGTGGACATTTTTCTTTCCAACAAAGAGATCTGGTGACTCATAGGTTCTTTCCCTCTATTAATAAATAAATAAATAAATAACAATAACGCTAACTAAACTCAAGAGGACTGCAGAAGGCCTTAATTACTGTGATATATTTGTTTGTTTGAGGATGTGCATGCACCAGGATAATTATAAGCAATCAAACAGGCATGAAGCACCATGGGAGATCAAAGATGTTATGTTTGACACTCGGCAGCAACAGACAATCCGCAGAGCAGTAAATAATAAATATATGAAGTGTATGAAAAGTACAAATAAATAAGGATGCATCGAAATTAAAATTGTGGCTGATAAGTGGTGGTGGATATTAGAATTTGATGCTATTTTGTCTAAATAAATTAAAAATAAAACACTAAGAACTAAAGTCAATCATTTTAATAAATGCTACAAGTGAATTTAGCCATCACAACATTATAATTTACCATAACAACAACGGATATGATTTGCTAAAGATTAAATCTAACAGTATTATTAAATTACTAGCGTTTTTAAAGAACATTAAGCCCCCCGCCCCCTTCCCCCCTTGAAGGTCAAGTTAATTTTATTTAATTATATTTTCTCTATAGCGCCAGATCACAACAGAAGTCAT
>NW_015539926.1:1559696-1559983 GCF_001515605.1 Sinocyclocheilus anshuiensis
GCTCTTCCGCCCCGATGCGCGCTCGCACACACACACACACTCACTCACTCACTCACTCTCACACACACGTGCGCGCACTCCCACTAGTATTTGTAAATATTAAGTCGCGAAACGACTATTTAAATATGAATTCTGCGTGTCTCTCTGTTAATGAATGGCGCAGACGTGCGGTTTTGTTTACTACTTGTACTGAAGCGCGCGTGATGCTTGCAGTGATTTTAGCGTCTGCCATCTCACTAAATGAGGACATAAATACATGAACAACATCTCCAGAACTGCTCTGAGAG
>NW_015539926.1:1560328-1562475 GCF_001515605.1 Sinocyclocheilus anshuiensis
AATGGAGGCAGGGCATTTAACAATTTAACAATAAACTTTACTATCCAAAATGAGTCTGACATCAGTGCACTGAAACAGTAAAGTTGAGGTTTATTCAACTTTAATTCAATTCAATTCCATTGAACTTTATTCCGTTGAAGTTTATTTCACTTCGGAACATTCATTCACGGATTTGCGCCACTGTCTTCACACACACAGACAATTCTTAACAAAAACGCCATTATTTTATTTGAAAAAAAAAATAAAATAAAAAATAAATAAAATATATATATATTCATTCGATCATATAAGATTTTAAGCTGTCATATGGTCAAGTTACAACGTGCACCTCAGATGTTACAATGTGTTCCACCTACGGGGCATGTTGTCACAATTCACTTCCATTTTTTGAGGGTAAATCGGCAAAACGATATATCGGTCGGGCTCTAGTAAGAAACACCACTTTTAATCAAGGAGAAAGTTACAGCTGATTGCTTCATTTCCACTGAAAATACATAGTAACATTGTAAGCAGTCAAAGAAGTTACATTTAGGGGCTCCCTGCCTATCAGTCACACTATTTAACTGAGCTTGCTCACAGGAAGCTGGAGACAGGTTGTCTTCCAAGACATGGAAGAGATATTGCATCGACCCACTGCGATGTGACCTCTCAGAGAATAAAGAGCACTGAGGTCTCAAGAGACTTTCCTATTGGCTGGTCAAATGCCAGGCTTCTGGATTTGAAGTGTGTCTGAGAGCCCAGTGCACTGTGGGTATGCAGTGCTACCTACGGTATAGGAGGCAGAATGTCTGTGTTTTTTTTTTTCTAGTCTGAGGAAATGTGATTATATCTCATTTGTTCTGCATGTCAACATCTTCATGACATGTGACATCCAAGAGTCCGTTATTTAACTTCCCTTGTGTAGGATTAGCTTGTTCTAACATATTAAATCTGCAATTTAAGACCCATCTCTCAGTAATGTATACCTAATTCCACTTGTATTGTGTTATATAATGTATTGATATGTCAAATTCATGACTGATGCTAATATTTTCTAATATTAGTGTAATGCTAATCTAGGTTTAATCTAAATAAATAAATAATGAAATAAAGATAAGATAAATAAATAAACAATTGTTTTAAATGCTACAAATAAATATAGGCATCACAACATTATAATAAACAGTATGAATAATGGATCCATTTGTTAAATATTATATCTAACAATGTTTCATTAAATTATTAGTTTTTAAAGATTAAAGTAAGCATTAGATGGTACCAAGGATATTCTAAATAAAAATATGAGAAATGAGCATGCACAATTAAATATACAATATCGATGGATTATTTGTAGATTCCTAATTGTCTTAAAGCAACAGTTGACCCAAAAATGAAAATTTGCTGAAAATCACTCTCAGGCCATCCAAGATTTTAATGAGTTTGTTTATTCATCAGAACAGATTTGGAGAAATGTAACATTACATCACTTGCTCTCCAGTGCATCCTCTGCAGTGCATGGGTGCCGTCAGAATGAGAGCTCAATTTACATCTTGGATGGCTTTAAGGTGAGTACATTTTCATTATGGGGTAAACTATTCCTTTTAATCAGCCCTGCAATGTGTCACATTACATGCAACCTTAAAGGGATAGTTCACCCAAAAGTGAAATTTCTGTCATTAATTTCTCAACCTCATGTCATTCTTTTCATTTTTGAGTGAACTATCCCTTTATTATTATAATGAGTTTTACCCTTCATTTCTGACAAAAAGGATGTGAGTGGAGTTTTCGCCCCCTCAATGAGAAAGCTGTGGGCCAATCCGAGCGGGCTCTGGGTTACTGAAGCCTAGGGCTGGACGATATGGCCAAAATTGATATCACGATATATTCCTTAATTTCGGTCGATACGATATAATTCCGATATCGATATGAACACTATTTATCTGAAATAGAAATCTTTTGTAACATTATAAATGCCTTTATCATCACTTTTGATCAATTTTAAGCATCCTTGCTAAATAAAAGTATTAATTTCTATAATTTCTTTCCCAAAAAAATAATAAAAATTATACTGAATGGAATAGTGTATAATGTTACAAAAGCTTTTTATTTCAGATAAATGCTCATCTTTGGATCTTTCTATTCATCAAAGAATCCTGAAAAAAAAAAAA
>NW_015539926.1:1563412-1597672 GCF_001515605.1 Sinocyclocheilus anshuiensis
ACGAAAATGTTTTTTGACCAATCGTTTTCGTCTTAGTTTTCGTTTACGAAAATAACCTTGCTGGAGACGGGCTTATTTAAAATAAAAACTCATTCTCTGCCAGCAGGAGGCGCTTTTAGAGTGCTAAAACTAGCGGTTTCTCCAGTAATGGCTGTAATCAAAGCAGCTCCGCTCATGAATGCTACTTTATCAGATCAAATTAAAATGCCATCGACACTTTTCTGAAGACAGTCAATTCCCTTCAGAGATACATTCATATAAAACACCTGCGCCGTGTTATGATTTTGAAACGTGCAGTGCTCATGTTTATTCAACGAAGTCAAACGGCACAAATAAATCAATGTATGGGAAACTGGTAATGTATATCGAAATATCGGAAATGTGTTTAAAAATCATATCACCGTTATTGAAAAAAATTATATCGCGATACATATTGATATTGAATTATTGTCCAGCCCTACTGAAGCCCTTTACGAGAATGCAAATTGTGAAAGGAAGTCAGGCATTTTAAACATGGTCACTTGAAACCCTTTAAAACACCTTGCTCCTGACACAAGCAAGTGTAAGGAGGCTGTACTGCGGTTACTGCTTAGTGAGTTAGGCTCATCTTTCACACTGTGGTCAGAAAATTAGGCTATGTTGAGCGCTAGGCATGAAGAGTGAATTTTTATTTGTAACACCAAGCATAAGCCAATCAGGTAGATTTCGACAAAAATGCTTTGTTTGGACTGTAAATATGATGAATCTTTTTTCAAACTGTTCAAGGAAATTAAATGTCACATGAGGAAGCCAACGCTATGTACAACGGAAACAAATTTCATGAAAGTTTATGCCCACTCATCACTAAAACTAGCTTTTCTCTAGATTGTGCTGACACAAACCATTCATCCTTTTTATAGAATAGATGGGCTGTCTGACAGAAGAAACATAACTGCTCTTTGGGCCTCCGCCAGGCTGTTGTACACACTATTTATCAAAGATCAAGAGAGCTACAGACAGAGCGCTGCTGCAGACGACATACAAGCATTCAGAGAAGCAGCCACATGGCACCACGAGAACATGACACTAAATCACCCACAAACTAAAAGAGTGCAAACCAAAAGCAGAGGGGACAAAAATCTCCATCTCAACACCTTTTTGTTCTAAATAACATGTAAAATACCGTGGCATAGTGACACAGTAAAACCACTGTGTTTTTTTCCCTGCAGGATAGGATTAATGCGGTGTTTATTTGAAATGCAATTAAAGCTAAGCGGTAATGTGAGGGGTTAAGAGGCAACAGGCGCTTGCAGAAACATGTGCGAGCAGGATGAGGTATGAGCTGTGCTTTCTAGAGGACTAAGGCCTGTCTACTGGCAATGGTGGAGCAACAGCGAGCACAGAGGGAAACTGCTCCCTGTGACCCCAACGTCAGCTATGGCAGGGGGCCCTCTCAGTAGCTAGCAACAGCTTATTTTGGAGACCGAACCTACGCCTTTTAAGGACTCTGTACCACGTGGACAAATAAGGAACTATGTATGTTCCTTATTTTATCTTAAGTATATCTGACATCTGGGTCCGTGAATAACAAGGGCTAAAGGCAAAAATGACACTCAAAGTGGCAAAATGCCCCCAATAAATCATTTTTTTGGGACTGAATGCCCCATAGTGAACTTCTTTGATTTTTTTTCAGCTATAAAACATTTTTTATATTTCATAATTTCACAATTTCTATTAATTATTCAGTTAAAGTATTTAGCAAAAAAAAAATGCAATTTCAACATTTCGTTCACTCTAATGTAGCCTTCAGTGATTCACTGACAGCAAGTGTTGTTATTGTTATGTAACAATAAAAAAAGTAAAAAATAGTTTACGTTAATCGAAATAAACCAGAAATATAACATGCAAAATTGAAACTGAAAATGAAAACAAAAGAAGATATTTTGAATGTCTCTGTGTGTTTTTTGACCATACAATGGAAAACAATAACCAAGACTGTTTGGTTATCAAAAATCCTGAAAATATCTTTTTGTTTTGTGTTCCAGAGAAGAAGGAAAGTCATACAGGAGGGTGAGAAAATGACAACAGTTTAATTTTAGGCTGAATAATCCCTTTAACACAATCGAACGTGTCCATTTTTATCAATTAATGAAACAAAATATACTTTACCAAGTCATTTATATACTTTTACATGAAAAACACCTAACATGAATAAGTGCTTATTCTGATTTAAAACAAATGTATCTTTAGCTTCCAAAAAAACAGCTAGCCATTAGAGCTGGTAAACTTGATCCAATAAATTCTACTCAGTGAGCCAGTGACGGAGCATGAGCAGTTTTAGAGACGTTGCACTGCACAAGATTAGAAACTGTGAGAAACTGGAGTAGACAACATACTCCACTGTCCCAGTTTCCACCTACATGCTAGATCCTTTGAGGATCCCAGCTGCACAGGATCTCCTCAGCTTGTTCCCTCATACTTATATAAATACAAATAACTTCCAAAAGCAACTGCTATAGACTCCCCATCGCACTGAGGCCATGTTATAGGTGTTTAACTAGTCTGCAGCGACGGTTTCATTTGTTTGAGAACTAAGCACTTATCTCTGTGCACCCATCTCATCGGCCAAGTTTCACACTACCACTTCCTGTTTGTCTCCATGGTAGCGAAGTCAGGTTTTCCGCTACAGAGCTGACAAGCTTGCACTCCATCTTTGCAGGAAGCCTAGTTCAGAGAATGCTCATCCTCCTACCAGATGTTTATAAAGCTCTTTGTTTCTAAGCAGTGCAGTCATATCTAGCGGTCCTAGTGGGGTGTTCGGTATTTCATCCTCGACGTCAACAATGCCTTCATTTATTGCATATGTGCCAAGGAGTCGAAAAACAAAAGCAACAGTAAGATCTGACACAGGTTAAGATTATATTCGGACAAATTATTAAATAGTATTGATTTGTAAATTTACCTTAAAGGGACAGTTCACTCAAAAATGAACAGTCTATTATTATTTACTCACCCTCATGTCAGTGCAAACCTGTATGACTTTCTATCTTCTGTAGAACACAAAAAATACATTTTGAATAATGTTTTAACAGTTTTTGTGCATATAATGAAAGTCAGTGGGGCCCAATGCAAATCTAAACTCAACTGACTTTCATATGGACATTTTTATTGTGTTCGACAGAAGACAGTTTCGGAATGCAAAGGTGAGTAAATTATGACAGAATAACTAATGTTTTAACACATTATCAATGTCAGCAGACTTCAGACTTCACAAAGAAAAAGTGTTGTGGAAATCAGGAAGGAATTTATCTAACCAAATTCTCATTCAAATTCTTGAGGAAGGCTAAAGAAAAAGCCCTAAAGGTCACACATGAGGCTATTCATAGTTTGCCCACATGCATTAAAGCCATTTCATTTACACTCTAAAATAAGAGTTCATCAGCTATGGATGCTGATACTGAGCTGCTATATTAATGACAGTGTTTAAAAATGTCTTGCTATTTGCTCACATGCATAATGTTAGTCAGCAGCAAATGCATAGCAACAGCAACAAGAATAATTGTATTAAAAATACATATATTTTTAAAGCATTTAGACAGAGCCGTCACCCGCAATCTATAAGTTTGTTTTAGAGACAGCATGTGTGTGATTAAAAGGCACATGTTGATCTTTGACTACTCAAGGTTGAGGTAAATCCGTTACGCAGGTTATTCACCTGTACTGCCCTCATATGAATAACAAACTTAGGCATACTGAATTTGTGTAGATGTCATTAGGTAAGCCTTGCAAATAAAGAAGAGAATGAAGTGTCTATGAATGAACTGACTATCAATGCTGTTAGTTTTGATTTATCTTTCCTTATAGTACAGACTAAAATTGCTACACAGATAAGAAGTGGCATGGTGATTAGCAAATTTCTTTTTGTTGAACCTGATACGCCTACGACAAAGTAAATGGCAAATAGCATCCCACATGCACTTCAGCAGAAATGCATTTTACTGAGAAGAGCATGTGAAAATGATCTACAGATGTACTGCTAATCAAAGCGTTCTGATTGAGCTTTAAAGACTTTGAAGATCATCAGCATTTGCCTTAGGCAGTTTAAAAATAAAATAGTGTGTCTATTTTCCCAGTGCTACAGATCGGCTGCTGTATCTTGCGTATTTTTAGAAACTCCTTATGCAATCCAGACACAGACAGAGCAACTCTTGGTCAGGGCGGGAGGAGTCTGGGAAGCATGGAGGGCTTAACAACGAGAAAAGTAAGAGATAAAGAGATTAAGAGAGAGTAAAGACCTGTACGGAGTAAGCAGAAAGGGGAGGGTAGAGGAACAGCCATGAGTGACTAAAACAACCACTTCCCACAGTGTTTGGTTTCATAATCATCTAAACTGAATATCCACCTTATCAGCATTAATTCTCATATCAATCTCAATGAATATACAAATTAGTCTTTAGTAGACGCACAAAAACCGACAGCTTGAGAACACAAAAGCTGAGGTGCTCCTTGATATGAGACAGAATAAGGTTACATTATCTTCCCCATTCACTGGTTTACTAATCAAATTCAAGCATCGTGGTCCTTAGTGGTCAAGAGCTGCTGCTTTTCTGTTTAGTAGTCTGAGCTCAGTGAGGGCCTGCAGCTGCATGCATGATTCATTAGCAGTAGAACACCACAGAGAGCTGCACCAACTACTCCACCCTCAACTTTCTTGACCACATGCTCTCAGAGTTGCTTGTAGGGCTGGGCGATATAGCTAAAAAATGTATTAACGATATAATGTTTCATATCGTTCGGTATCGATAATTATTGACATTTTTTATAACCTTTTTTAAAACAAAGAGCAATAGAAAAAAATGTTTACATTTAACCCCTGTATTTTTAAATTAACTCAATCTACTGAGACAAACAACAAATATTTGTTTGTTTTAACAGTCAAACACAAAATACAAATTAACCAAATATCTAATTTCTAATGTTTTATATGCAGATTAAATAGGTTAAACTTTTGGCTTGTTTCCCAAGGCCACAGGAGGGCGCAATGAGCAAAATAATGCAGCACATTAAATTGTCAAGGCAAGGAAATAACTGTCTATAAAAAACATGCATTATGTCTAAATTAACTCATATAAATAGGGCTGGGTATCCTTCAAAAATTTTCGATATCAATACCGATACCTTGACTTTGATACCGGTTCCTGAACGATACTTTTTTCGATACCAATTTAATGAAATCAATTTTAACAAGATTACATTATCTAAAAAAAAAAAAACCTTTGATTGTCTTATGCAGCATGATGCTACAGTTTGCATGAATGGTCAACATAACACGCGCTTTCGGTCATGTAGTATGAACGGACATTTGCATATGATTGGAACTCCACACAGCTCTCGTGCTACTCTCCATTGGAAATGAATGACCGGTCTGTCGCTTGTCGTTATGCATGGATCTGTTCCCCGCTTCTCTCTTGTGATTTTTGGCCTCCCCCTCTCTCCAATTCCATTCCAGCCCTGCAAGACCAAGACCTGACCTCCGCTTTAACCCATGGCACAAAGCACCACAGCTCTCTGTTGATGTTTATAGCATGCAAGACAACCTAACAAATGGCTGTGATTTAATATTTTTACGTAAAACAACATTAAAGTCAGCATGAAATGAAAAAGTTATTTTCTAAATGCATCTTTTGAATGATTCGTCTATGCATGCGTTTAATTTCTTAATTTTTTTTGAGTTTATCATTTTTAACTCTTCTGCTGTGCTAGAAATCCTTTACACTTTTTAAAAACTGCTAGTAAATATCTCATTATGCTATATTATCAGCAAATCTTAAATTAGGCCTACATTTTTTTGTTAACTTGTTTTCTTTCCCACGGTTTTTGTATTTCTTTTTGGAACTGATTGGTTGTAAGCCTCACTGATTTGAGCTTAGGAGGGAAAGATTTGTGTGACCAGAAAAGTGACCAAAACAAAACATGAGGGTTTATTACAATGTAATAACTAAGTATTCAAGTGAAATATTCAGATCTGTCTCAATCAAATCAAAAACCAATGGATAGAACAAATTCCCTGTCTTACTTTTTTTAAATAATCAGTTTCACGCAAATGTATGTCACAAAGCGAAAAAGAAAAAATGTGTTGCTACTTCTGCTACATTGTGACTTTAACAAGAAACAACATTATAATTCTGGCCATAACAAATATTAGTCAATAATTACTTTAAAATTATATCACACAATATTTTTTATTTAAAAGTACAATTAGTTAAATAATAATAATAACAATAATAATAATAAAAAATCCTGTAAAAACTAAAATTAATATTTTGTTGATGCAAGTAAAGGTTAGATGAGGGCAAAAGTAATAAAAAATATGGAAAAGGTATCCACAATTAAATATCCAATATTAAATGAATAAATAGAAATAATCATTAATATCAGTATTTATATTCATATGAACACATATGCTTATTTGCAGATTTTCTTTCATAAATGTTCAGAGTGTTTTTAAAATTATGATGAAATTATTTTTGACAAAGGACAATGAGGATGTGCTTTCACAAAAGGTCATGAGTACAATACAAATAGCTACATTATTTTCATGCCTTTTCTACTGGAACATTTTCTTAAATGTCAACCATCCATGTAGGCTACATTTATCCACTGTAAATATACAAATAAATCAGAAAAATTACACTTAAGGATGGTATGTGTGACTGGAAAATAACAAAACTTTAATATGTCTCAGACAACTAAACACAGCTACCATTTGGAAAATGTCACCAGACAGTGTAGAAAAAAAAGAAGAAACAGAAAACAAGCTGTAACTCATTAAAAGACGTTAAAAGAATGACATTTTAAGACATTTTCATGTAGAACAATAGAGGAATGTTGTATGTTTGGTCTGTGACAGTTCATTCATAGAGAAACATCTAACAAACAGCAGGAGGTGAAGACTGTCACACCAAACATAAATGGACAACCAAAGGGACACACATAAAGGCATCTAAATCTGAATGATTTTGTTATCTGTAGAGCAAATACTGCCATTCTTCATCTCAAAGTACAGTCAAGCACACCCACAAGTATATGAACATGAACCACTCCCAACTGAACTGCATAAGCCTATAAGAAAAACACATCAGCAAGGCTTTCCTCTCCAAAGACAGATAATGGTGCAAGCAATAACAGTCAGTAGTCAGCTGAGATAAGTCTTGCTTCAGCAAACCTCTAAGCTTATCATCTCGCAACCAAAACTTCCAACAGGAAACGATTACTCACCCACAACTCCACTACTCATACAGATATTATTTTGCAACCTCTTTGCATGCACATAAAAGGACACAGAGACCTTACAAATAAGATTGATTACTGTATAAGCCTCAAATTAAGGTTTTATACTCATTTCCATCAATATGATCACGTTTGCAATAGTTTTTCGACAAGCACAATAACCTTAAGTGAACAATTCTTTATATAAACATTAACAGGTTTTGTTCTCATGCTATAAGGAACGTATTAATATGCAACTGCAAGTGTTTTAAGGAGCAAAACAGAATGTTGTCCATTAAACTGAAGGTTAGGCAAGAGAAAATCAAAGCAGACCTCTGATGGTCATGAAGTGCATGAACCCAACAGATGGTGCCAATTGTCGGTTGCGAGACATGCTGAACTTCTTTTTTCTCGTTAACTCTAATGCACTGATCAATAACGGACACAAACAAAGAAAAAGACTGCAGATTTTGACTCACCGAATGGTTTATTCCCCACATGAGAACACTGAGGAGAGGGTCGCTGGCACGAAACAGCTTCACTTTTTGACACACGAAGTGTTTCTTCTTCGTTTTTGTTTTGCTCGCAAACGATGAGACAGTGTTACTAGCCGATGCCATTGTTTGTTGTATAACAATAAATTAACTATCACACAGTGACAAGTGTTTTAATTAAGCTAGTGGGGTCCTCTTAGTAAAATATCAGTTGGCATAACGTTCAGTTAGCTAACCGCAGCCAGCTAGCTGTACCAACTCAACTATTAGATCGCTAGACAGATTAATATCTCGCCAAATGTGCTACAAAAAGACTGCTGTTACATATAACATTAAAGTTCAGAGCAAAAAGCCGTATTATTTGTAAGTTTTCGTCCGTAAACTGCAAAAGCTCCTTAAGACTTCATTAGTAAGCCCTCCTTACTTGCTAACTAGTTAGCCTGCCGAGTCAGTCTCCCCTCGGGAGCTTTTCTAACACTTCGCTTAAAGAAAAAACAAACCAAATACTGACCGATACCACTGAAAATGAAGAATAAAATGTAATTTGAGCGACGTCAGTTTAATTTGAAGAAAAAAGAGCGGGTGGAGACATCCACTGCAGCGCTGCTCCGTTAGCATGCTAACTCACCCAGTCAGGCTAAGCCAACAACCCTTCAAATATGTCTCAAGCAAAATCCCACTCCCACTTTCTTTCTTCGTCGTTTGTCTGCCCCGAAAAGGTGTTTATTTTTAGGCACAGCCAGTATTCCGAGTGCGGAACGTGTCCGAGTCTGAATTCGGTGTGAATTTTGTCAGCTATATTGCTTAAAGTTGGCGCATCCGGCTCATCCGCACTGCTATACCAGACTGACGGACTGACAGCTACGCGCGCGCACACACACACACACACTCACACACACACACACGAGCACACACATACACGCTTTGATTTATAACTCAAATACTTATTTTCATTGAGTTCAATCTAGATTCAGAGGGGAAGATAAATGGCTAGAAAAGCCGAACACAAACAAAATTTGATTTGGCACAAAGGTAAAAGCACGATAGATAGATAGATAGATAGATAGATAGATAGATAGATAGATAGATAGATAGATTTCTAACACTTCGCTTAAAGAAAAAACAAACCAAATACTGACCGATACCACTGAAAATGAAGAATAAAATGTAATTTGAGCGACGTCAGTTTAATTTGAAGAAAAAAGAGCGGGTGGAGACATCCACTGCAGCGCTGCTCCGTTAGCATGCTAACTCACCCAGTCAGGCTAAGCCAACAACCCTTCAAATATGTCTCAAGCAAAATCCCACTCCCACTTTCTTTCTTCGTCGTTTGTCTGCCCCGAAAAGGTGTTTATTTTTAGGCACAGCCAGTATTCCGAGTGCGGAACGTGTCCGAGTCTGAATTCGGTGTGAATTTTGTCAGCTATATTGCTTAAAGTTGGCGCATCCGGCTCATCCGCACTGCTATACCAGACTGACGGACTGACAGCTACGCGCGCGCGCGCGCACACACACACACACACGAGCACACACATACACGCTTTGATTTATAACTCAAATACTTATTTTCATTGAGTTCAATCTAGATTCAGAGGGGAAGATAATAAATGGCTAGAAAAGCCGAACACAAACAAAATTTGATTTGGCACAAAGGTAAAAGCACGATAGATAGATAGATAGATAGATAGATAGATAGATAGATAGATAGATATGCATTTTAATTGTACTTGAGGAATGGCTTAATTCACCAAAGCCCATGGTGCCGCTGGATGTGCTGTATATTCTTATGGTACAAATGACTTTGTATGGCGCTCCCTGTTACACCCAGGCTAGATCAGCCTACTGCTCAGCATGCTCCTCATTCCAGCAAGCAAACATGGAGTGGGTGGGTTCCACTCTCCATGAGTCTGGACATGATTCTCATCTGAAGGTCCAGGTCTGATCCAATGACAGTTCATGTCATCTTAGATGGAGGACGCTAGACTCTAGATCTGCAACACTAATGACATGTTCTAGCTTAATGTATTAAGTAAATAAAATATAATTAAATAATTATATAAATATATAAATATGCATTTATGAAATGAATAGTGCTTTCGGAAAATAATTTCCAAAATAAATAAATCCAATCCAAAACTTTTAGAACAACAAATAAGACATTTATTTGACTGATCGTCACATAGCCTAATTCACGTGTCAGTGGATATTTCATGTTTTATGGGGATGGCATTACTAGGCTACTGCTGTTGGTGTTAGTTAAATACTGGGAAAGCTTCTGGGTTACGCTTTATTTTAAGGTGTCCTTGTTACAGTGTAATTATACATTTAAGTACTGAGTAATATTAATTAACTACATGTACTTACTATATGGATAGGATTAGGGTTTGGCTTAGGGTTACGTGCATGTAATTGTGCATATTTTATTGTTATTATGATAGTAAGTACATGTAACGTGTAACAAGGACACCTTAAAATAAAGTGTTACCAGCTTCTGTTATTTCAGAATTTCTCAAATTTTCAGATGTTCTTCTGATGATTTATTTAATTCTTTTGTGTATAATCTAATAAATTATTACGTCAGAGCCACCTAACGGTTCATGACCGACACATTTTAAAAAAATAAAAAAATAAAAAAATGACCAAATATGTTTGGGAGTGATTCTTGCCCCACCTACAGGTGAAATGGTAAGTTACATCTGTCACCTAGCAACAGCAGCAAGCTAAACAGAAACCCAAACACAGCTTTCAGCGTTGCTGGTATTTTTATGTTTTGTAGAAATCATTTATTAAGATATTAATTATTTATCTTGTTGAACGGTGTTCTGTACTAGTTTTTAAATATTGTTCTTTTATTTAGGCCCGTGAAGTATTTGATCTCTAGATGGGGAAAAAAGTAAAAAAAGAGTCGGAGCCATTCTCGAAAGATGTGGTGAGAACATTTTTCTCCACTCGTGTGATTTTGCCGGGCTCTCCTGAAATATTTCGCGACCTTTTAATAACTTTAATGAAAAACTTTTAATGAATAACACGTCTTATTCTTTCAGTTCGACCCTTTACCTATCGAGAGCAAAACAGCAGCGACAGCGGTTCTTATGCTCAGCTCTCCTGAAGAAGAGGTGCTGGCAAAAGCTTGTGAGGCCATCCACAAATTCGCAGAAAAAGGTAACTGTCATCTAATCTTATAGTCATCATCTTAAGGTCACTGAGAATTTTGCAGAGGTAAGTGCTCACTATATTCCCATGTGTGGCTCTCCTTGATCGATCCCTGTGTGTTTTGCTGTTGTGTTGATATTTTTAGGTGATGAGAATAAGACTTCTTTGATGTGCTTGGGAGCGATTGAACCTCTTTCTCGTCTCATATCTCACGAGGACAAGACTGTGCGCAGGAATGCTGTCGTGGCTCTGGGCGTCATGGCTTCTAACAGTAAGTAGGGTATATAAATAGGCACTGCTAGTAAATCAAAGGATGTTCGGCAACATAGTTTTCATTTTAGCTGTCATATTTAAACAGATGAAGTTAAAAAGTGTTTGAAGAAGCTGGATGTAATACCTGCAGTCATCAGCAAGCTATCACCTGAGGGTAATGGCACATTTTATAATTTCATGTTCAATTTTAGTACACACCCACACCCACACATATGTAGATAGATATATATATAGAGAGAGAGAGAGAGAGAGAGAGAGATCTTTTGTAACAATAAGTCTTTACTGTCACTTTTTATTAATTTGACATATCCTTGCTGAATAACAGTATTAATTTCTTTTAAAAAAAGAACAAAAAAGTACCGACTACAAACGTTTGAACATTCGTGTATATTGTTACAAAAAATTATATTTTGAATAAATGCTGTTCTTTTTAATGTTTTATTCATCAAAGAATCCTGAAAAAAGTATCGCAGTTTCCAAAAAAAACATTGATAATTCTAATAATAATTCAGCATATTACAATGATTGATTTAAAAAAAATCTATAAGGATCATGTGACACTAAAGACTGAGAAAATTCAGCTTTGCCACCAAGGGAATAAAATATATTTTAAAGTACATTAAACAGAAAACCTTTTTTTTTATTGTAATAATATTTTACAATATTTCTGCTTTCACTGTATTTTTGATCAAATAAAGGCAGCCTTGATGAGCATTAAAAAACATAAAAATTTTATGTTTATATATATATAATTATTAATATTTTTATTTTTATTTTTTTTTATTTCTTTTGCACAAACCTTACCTGCCACTTTCTTTTCCTCAGAGAATGTTGTGGTCCACGAGTTTGCCACTTTGTGTTTGACATCATTGTCAGTGGACTTTTGCTACAAGGTCCAGATTTTTGAGCACAAAGGGCTTGAACCTCTTATTCAGCTCTTGTCCAGCCCGGATCCTGATGTGAAGAAAAATTCAGTGGAGTGCATCTTTAATCTTGTACAAGTAAGACAACAGATGTCCGAGTCAGATAGAAGGTCTGTTGTGAATTAGACTAAAAGTCATCGGTCAGGGTGGTATTTTACAGCACTAACAAAACACAATTGTTAGACGAAAATTGAATTTGAAATGATTAGTATTTTGAACGATGCCATAGATATTCGATCGGCTTTAAAAGCATAACTCTTTGAATAGCAGAAGGATGCAGTTAAAATCAATTATTTGTGCTCTTTTCTTCTTTGTGCACACTCAGGATTTTCAGAATCGAGCGGCCGTGCAGCAACTAAATGGACTCCCCCCGCTTCTGGAACTGCTACGCTCAGAGTTCCCAGTTATTCAGCAACTTGCACTGCGCACCATAGAGAACATCACCACTGACAGTGAAACCCGCGTGGCCTTTAGGAATGTACAGGGCTTTGACAGAATCCTGGAGATCCTCGGGACCAAAGTAGACTAATTATTCTCATCTGAATTATTCATGAGCACTTTTTGAAACTGCTCCTTAGTCACCTTTATTATGAGCAATCAAACTTTCTATATAAAAGTTTAGAACAATTCAAGCAATTCAATGAAAATCAAGCAACACATGATTGAGCAGTAATGGCAGCTGTGTCTCCTCCCTACAGGAGTTTAGTGACCTGCACGAGGAGGCTCTCAAGGTTATCTCGAACTGTCTGGAAGACAGCGAGTCCATGCAGCTTATTCAGACGATGGGTGGTCTGGAACAGCTACTGCAGTTTGTTGGCACATCCACACTGCCTGAAGCACAGGCTAATGCAGTTAAAGCCATAGCCAGAATGGCACAGAGCGGTATGGAAAAAAAGCCTCAGTTCTCTGTTCTTTTTTGACAAATGAGTTTGTACTCTATACACTATCAGACAAAATGTACAGAAACAGCTTGTCACTCAAAGGTACATCTTTGTACTTCATGTACAATGTTTTATTTTGGACCTTAAAGGCGTAGAAAAATCGAAATTCTGTCATTATTTACTCACCCTCATGTTAATTGAAAACTTTGATTGTGGAACATAGAAGAAGGCATTATGTGTGTTTTACTAGTGAGACAAGTGTGGAACAACATGTGGGTGAGTAAATGTTGACAGAATTTTCATTTTTGGCCAAATTGCATATTTGTACTTTAGTGAGAGCGCATTAGTACTTTTAAGGGTGGCCGTTAGTAGCATAAATATGCATATTAATACCTTAGGAGGACATATTAGCACACATTAGTACATGTTTGTACTGTAAAGTTGCATGTTAGTTCTTAAGAAGACATATTACTAACATACATATTAGCACCTCAAGAGGATATATTAGTAATATTTTAAGGGTGCATTACCGTGCATATTTGTACTTTAAGGTAGCATATTAGTGCCTTAAGAGGACATATTACTACTTCAAGTGTACATATTTGTATTTAACAGGTACATATAAGTACTTTAAGGCAGCATATTAGTAGGAAAAGAGGACAAATTACTACTTTAAAGGGGGCATATTTGTACTTTAAGGTTGCTTATTAGTTTCTTTAGAGGACATATTAATACGTTAATGGTGTATATTTGTATTACAGGTACATATTTAATTTAATTTAATTAAAATTTAATTTATGCATTTAGCAGACGCTTTTTAATACTTTAATGGTGCATATTAGTGTTTAGACATTTCAGAACTTCAAGTGTGCATATTAGTGCCTTAAGGTTGAATATTTGTATTTGGCACATATTAATACTTTAAGCGTGTATTAGTACCTTAATAGGACATATTAGTACTTCAAGGTTGTATTTACAGGGACATTTTAGTACCTTAATAGGACATATTACTACTTGAAGGGTACATGCTGTATTTGTATTTACAGGTACATATTAATAATTTATGGGTGCATATCAGAACCTTAGGAGGACAAATTAGTGTTTAGAGGGTACATAGGTGTAGCTTTGATGTGTACGTCCCCAGTGACATGCAAAAGGAACCATTTTTGCACATTTTGTCTAATAGTGTATACTGGTAGAAACTGATATAAAGCAATAGACAGAACAGGATTTTCTTTTACAATACAATTGTATAACAATCCAAATTGTATATTGTGTTTTTTCTCTCCATGAAGGTGAGAACAGAAAAAATCTTCATGAACGGAATGTAGAAAAAACCCTCACTGACCTTCTCATGCAGGAGAATGAGAGTGTACGCACTGCTGCATGCCAGGCTGTGGCAACAGTGAGCAAAAACCTTTCCAGCAGAGATACGTTCAGAAGTCTGGGTAATCTCACTGACATCAAGCATCCGGGCTTGTTTTTATTTCCCTTTTTAATTCATTCTGACTTTAGTTTTGTCAAAATGATCACTCTTGTCCTTTTGTGTCATTGAAGCGCTGATGTGTCTGTGCATTTCAGATGCGATTAAGCCCATCGTGCAGCTGCTGAACAGTGAAGGAAGTGAGTTGAGAATGGCTGCAGCAGAGGCCCTGTCCGGCTTGACCAACGACAACAATCTCAATGCTCAGTGAGTCATAATTTCAAAATGCAATAAGATTATATAGTCAGTACAGTATTGCACAGCTCCATAGTAATGCACCTTTCTTTATCAATTTTTCAGTGCTATACATGATGCAGAGGGTGACAAGCTCTTGGTGCAACAGCTGCGAGACAGCTGCATGGGAGCAGCTGTGTATGCGGCATCAGTCTTGACAAACATGGCATCGCAGGAGGAGCTGCGCAGAAGCATTCTGGCCCATGAAGCTATGCCAGCATTGGTGGAGCTGCTACACTCCACTGACAATAACATACTCATCAGTGCAACGCAGGCTGTGGCTTCACTGGCCTGTGATGCAGAGGCCAGGATGGAGGTAACAGTGCACTGCACAAAAGAGGCAATTTCACAGGTCTATACAATCGCCACAGCTTATCAGCAAACTGAGTGTAGGAAAAACAAACTTTTTTTCTGTGTCAGTGGGTGTGAAGGACGTAAATGGATATTTTTGTACTTTACATTATGTGCAGTTTCTGGTAATTGTTTGTTTTACATGCAGCTGAGAAATGTTGGAGGCCTGTCACCTTTAGTACAACTGCTCAAATCTATCAATGCTGAAATTCGGAGAAATGTTTCCTGGGCAATTAGTGTGTGTGCAAACGATGAAATAACAGCCCTAGAATTGTGTAATGCCGGGTAAGCATGTTTTATGCTTTAATACACAAAATTTCCCACACTAAAATTCACATTTCTAAGTCTATATATGAACATAATATATAAGGCAAGTTTCCATTCCTCAGACTGATGCTATGAGCCTTGGATTTAGGGAAAATAAATTAATAAATAGAAATGAATAAATAAAAAAAAAAACAACATCTAGGCTTGAGATGTTTGCAACATTTGTAGAATTAACTGTTAAAGTAAAAACCAATAGATGGCAGTAAATTCCAAGTATCAGATTTCTAGATGAGAATGAAGCCTATTTTAGGACTAGATTTTACATTTGTGATTATTTTCTATGACAATTATACACGTTTTCCTCCAAACATTTTATTCCTGTACTGCATATGGACATTTTATATAAATCACATTATTAGTAGCCATTTCCATTATATTCTAATCACAGTATTTTTGTATTTAATATTTTATATATATTTCTTTATATAAATCAGCGTCAAACCAACAAACACTATGAAATAACAATATGTATAATATGTATGTCTATGTATTTAATATGTATTTTTTCACTACATTATATCAGAATCAGGCGATTAACTATTATAATTTTTTATAAAAATAATGACACAAAGCAATACTACTACTAATGAAATCCTAATGGTGCTATAATAGTTAAAAAAAAAAAAAAGTATTTCTTTTGATTTGGGGGTGAAATAAGACCAGGACATGTTCCTGAGAGATTCTAGTTTTGAGAGATTCACTCTTTCAGATGTTTTGGCTGGTTAAGGGTCTCTTTATTGATTGTTCAGTGATTTAGATTTGTTGTCATCAATCTTACAGAGCTCTGGAGATACTCCAGGAAATCAACCTGTCACCAAACCGTAACAACAAATTTAGTTAGCTGGCACTACAGAAGCTTCTGGACAGTAATCTATCGTTGAAGTATAGTCTGACAGGACACCTGTCAGCCAGCGATATAACTACAGATGGCTTCTACGACCCTGGACAGGTCCAAATGTGAATGTTTTTCAAGAGCCAAAATAAATCCTCACTCGCAGAGGTTGCATGCATCAGTCAATCTCTCTTTTCTCTTGCTTTCTCTTCTTCCTTCTGCAGATAAGAATGAGTCATCAGGTTCCTACCTTGGAGGAAATATCAAAACAAGTTGTCAACAAACATCGAGCCACTATAGCAGTGACTGGGAAACCCCTGGATCAGTATGTTAAGGCCAAGGGTCATGCTTTGGCAATCCAAACCTGCTGTTTCATGAATCTTGCTCAAACATTGTATCAAACCGCTCCACAAATAATAATTTCCTCACTGATTTAATGCATTCATAGTCATTTTAGGGGAACATTTAATCAAATGTACGCTAAATGCCTTTTTCACTAGTATTTAGATCTCTTTTCAAATCAGAGAGAAAACAAGCTCTTTGTGGAGAATAAAGACTTTCAGAGCCCGCCCTCTTCCACACCATTAGTTCTACAGCAGCACACTTGAATATTAAATACCTCTGTTGCACAACAGAGAGATGTAGATAGATGAATTTCCCCAGGGGAAATTCTTTTGCATGCATTGGCTCGGGAATCTGGCCCAGAGATCCCACAGGAGAAATGGGAATTCTGCCATTGAGGCCCAAGCAACACAATTTATGCTCAGTTCAAGTTAATTACATCTGACGATTCTAAATTACAAACAGAACATTACTTGACCGCTTTAAATGTTTGTTTTTGTGTTTGTTCTGATGCACTAATCTTAGGGTTTGTGGATTCAGTTCTACCATTGTCAAATGCCAAGTGAGCACAAAGGTCATTTGATCCACAGCTCTAGGAAATGTTGTGATGGTTTTGCATAGTGAATGTTAAAGGCATAGTCCACCCAAAAATGAAAATTTGATGAAAATGTACTCACCCTCAGGCTATCCAAGATGTAGATGAGATTTGTTTCATCACCGGAACAAATTTGGAGATATATAGCATTATATGACTTGCTCATAGTGGATCCTCTGCAGTGAATGGGTGCCATCAGAATGAGAGTCCAAACATCTAATAAAACCATCACAATAATCCACAAGAATCCACCAGTTAGTGCCTTGTGAAAACTGTGTTTGTAAGGAACAAATCCATCCTTAAGGCTTTTTAACTTTAAACTATCGCTTCTGGCCAAAATACCAATCCATAATCCATGATAATGCTTCCTCCAGTAAAAAGTCCATCCCATTTTGTCCTCTCACAGCAAAATCCACCAACATATTTGTTTAGAACTGTTTTGCACTGTTTTCGCTTGTGAATAGTGCTTGATCTGTGCATATTTCTTTCATGATTCAGATGCAACTTTAGTCTTAAAATATTTTAATGAAGAATTGGTTTATTACAAACATGCGGTTATAGTGGATTAAGTTAATTACTTGTGGATTATTGGGATTTGGACTGTGTTTGAACTCTTATGGCAAACATTCACTGCAGAGGATCCATTGGTGAGCAAGTGATGTAATGCAAAATTTCTCCAAATATTATCCAATGAATAAACACACTCGTCTACATCTTGGAGTAAATTTCCAGCAAATTTTCATTATTGGATGAACTGTTCATTTAAGGTTAAAAAAATACTCATTCTTCTATCAGATTTATTACCAAGGAACCAGATGATTGTAAGCAAGATAGTCCAACAGAAACTACTGCCTCATCTGTTTTGAGCAGCAAAAGGAGCAGCAAAACACCAAGGTGTGTGTGCGTGAGTTGTTTTTACTTTCGGTAAACCATCTTTCTCACTCTCATCTCTCTTTTTAAAGTAAAATGAAGGGAAAGGGTAACAAAGAGGATGAGAAAAGGAAGGATGAGGATGAGTATAAGCCACAGCCAGAGATGGTGGTGGATGAAGCATGGAGCTTGCCGTATGACGCTGCATTTCATAATCTTGTCAAAGAGGCAGTCGAATCCATCTCGCCATTTCAGGATGTGGTCAAAATGTATACGGCTTTGGCCATGTGAGTTTTTTCTCATTGTCATCCCATATTCAACATCCACATGGCTGAAATATGACAAGTAATGTGATTTTTTCACAGGTTAGTGTGTGATGCAATGGGCGGCCAGGTTGAGCCAGAAAAGCTACATGACTTTCTGTGGGAACTGCATATAAGCGAGCTGAAATTCGAAGCCTGTTCCAACATCGTTCTCATTGGAAAAATAAAAAAGGGCACCTACTTTCATAGAGCATTGCTTTACAAGGTAATTTATGCATCCTTATGTGCTCCAGAGGTCCTGTGCTATTGGCAGAACCCTCTCTCTTCTTGACTGTCTATAAAGATGGTCTGACAGTGACTTTGTGCAACCAAGGATGTAACCACATATTCAGCAATAAGAATCACATATTGAAAAGACTAAATAAACCACTAATGTGAATATTTGGTGCGAAGTGTGGTTATGGCTTCAGTTGCAACAGATATTTCTGCCCAATTGTGTGTAACAGATTAATTGCTATCCATTTTAGGTTCTTGCAGACCGAATTGGGCTGAGCTGCAGTCTCATAAGAGGAGAATACAACCGTGCCTGGAACGAAATCTTCATTACCAGTCCAAAGAAAACTTATGGTTACTCTCAGCCTGAATGTTATATCATAGATCTCATGCATCAACCTGGAAACCTCATGAAAAGCAACTCACCAGCAGCTCTAGCATATCACACCATTTAATAGCAATATTATGTTGGTATTATGTCTACACACACACACACACACACACACACACAGTTCAGATTTATTTAATTTTGGTGTCGGGGTCAGCTGGTTAATGCATCATTTTCTATTTTGTTTATTATAGCCTACTCTGTCAAAGTGAAATGAATTTAATTCCAATAAAGTATTATCAAAATTATGTGAATTCTGGTCAAATCTTAGTTACACTGTATTATCTCTGATTGTAATAACCGGTTGTAGAAGGCGGTACACGTTTCTCTCCCACATGAAGGTCAAAGTCTGCGATGAAATATGATAAGAGCGAAAAAATTCCGATAAGACAGAAAACAAGGAACCCAAAAATCACATTTTTATAAACTTCGACGCGCATGATGCGGTTAGTCCATTGACAAGAGGTGCAAAGATTGATCAGTTTCAGCCAGTCGACCGTGACCCATAAAGTCTAAATTGTGACCGGTTTCCGCTGCTCGAGCTGTGAGGGGGGGAATGCAGACCGCTGAGCTCAATTCAGCTTCTTTTCAGTCTTTTGGGGTAGCTTATGTGAACTAATATTGAAGAAAGTCAGGCCACTGGATGAAATCATATGTCGAAAAAAATGTCTCGTTTTCTAATTCGCTTCTCCTCTCTCGTTACCAACGGAGCGACTGTCAAATCAATTTTACCTCAGAAGAGAATATTTGTAGGGATTCGGCTGGTGTCTACATCAATGGGTAGGGATTTTTATCCTCGATCTATATTGTGTTTACAAATGAAGTACCTCAGGATATGCTTTCTATTGTAATTATTGTATTTTGTGCAATTCCATTTCGTTATCTAGTAAGTCGGTGCAAAGTGCAGTTATTCTAGTCATGTAGCTCAGAACGTGTGACCTGATTACTCAAACACTGAGTTGGCTTTTGAGAAAGGCTTGCAAAAGTTTCTGTGATGCATGTTCAAATAAATATAGGCCTAATTAAAAAAAAATGTTCATATTTAATTTTAAAGGGCTTTTAAAACCTGCTAGAGATATACAGCCAAGAATTACAACTAATTAAAAAAAAAAAAAAATTTTTTTATATATATATATATAATCATCTCAGCACTGACGCAGGAAATTACTCCAAATCAAAAAGAAATGCACAATATATATAATTTTAGATATAATAGTATATTTTAACTAATTAGATAGTAGCCCATAACACTGATATATTCGATTTTTTGACTAATACCACAAAATATCTCGGAAATCTCATCAAATTCATGTTTGTGTTGATAGTGTTTTCTCAACAGAAAGGATTTCACTGCCTAGAGAATGATGTCATTAAAGACCTAACTTTGTTATTTTAGAAGACAAATATGATAGAATGTAAAATTTCTACTAATTAAAACAATATTCTCAAGACATTTTTGTTTGAAACATTTTCATTAGAGAAAGGTTATAAGGAAAAAACACTTGGATTTTTTTTTTGTAACAATTCTTTACAAATTGTGAGATTAGTATATTATCCATTATTAAGACGTATGTGTTGGAACAAAAAAATGTATTGCGTTTATGGCTGTTTATACAGGTTTGCAGTCACTGACACGTTATGACCAGTCCACAGATTGGCAGAGGAAGCAGACTCCAGAACAGTATGTTGTTACAAGAGAAAAAGGCACAGAGGTGGTAAGCTAACAAAGAAATAATAATGTTTAAAGTAGCTCATTTGGTAACTCCAATAATATAATTCACACAATTTTCAGTTCACACAATTTTCTGGATACTTTAATATATCTTTGAGGGGGGGGGGGGAAAGAAGACGTATGTGTTGGAACAAAAAAATGTATTGCGTTTATGGCTGTTTATACAGGTTTGCAGTCACTGACACGTTATGACCAGTCCACAGATTGGCAGAGGAAGCAGACTCCAGAACAGTATGTTGTTACAAGAGAAAAAGGCACAGAGGTGGTACGTTAACAAAGTAATAATAATGTTTAAAGTAGCTGGTAATTTGGTAACTCGCATAATATCACACAATTTTCTGGATACCTTAATTTGCCTTTGAGAAAGAAAAAATAAATAAGTACACACTTTTTATTTTATAGCCATTCAGTGGTATCTACTTGAATCACAATGAGGTCGGGATGTACCACTGTGTTTGCTGTGACTCCCCTCTTTTTAGGTAAGAATTTTTTAAAAGCTAAATCAAAATACAATTAAAATTGTGTCATTCTCTTCAAAGACATGTTGACACTTTTACAGTTTTACAGTTATGAAGAGTAACAAAAGAACAAAATGATTAAAATGAATATTAAATCTATTAAATATGAAATAAATAGTAAAAATATATTATAAATCATAAATTAAAACCTGCAATTATAAATACAATTTTGCCTTTGGCTCCGACAGCTCAGAAGCGAAATATGATTCAGGAACTGGTTGGCCGTCCTTCTATGAGGCTCACGGGATATGGGAAAAAGACGAGAGTCACGCCAACATTGTCCGTCGTCCTGACAACTCACTTGGTAGCACAGGAACAGAGGTTATCTGCAAGCATGTGAGTGCAGGACAATGATGTCAGCCGGTTTAATCATTGTGTTGGCTTTTTCGGAAACCCTACTTTGTGCTGTTTGCCAACATACAATGTAAATAGTCAAATTTCCACTCTTCTTTTCAGGTTGCCAGATACCATTAACATGTCATTTTATTTTATAGTGTGATGCCCATCTTGGACACGTCTTTGATGATGGTCCAGATCCGACTGGCCAGCGATTCTGCATCAACAGCGTTGCTCTAAACTTTAAGCCCAGAGAGAAATAATGTAGAGACATCCAGCAAAAAACTCTGCATTTACAGTTATTCCATGCAAATAAAAAAACTAACAAATAGCATTTGAATAACACGTCCACTGTGCTATGCTTTGAGTTACAGTTTACAATGTTTATGGTGGGAAAAAATGTTTGGAGATTGTGTTTTAGGAAAAGTGCACTTTTAAAAATTTGAAAAAAAAATGGGTAAAGAGCATTTTAAACTGCTAAAGAACTCTTTCCACTGTAAAGAGCCTGTTGGAAGGGATGTTAAAGGATCTTATTGGAACCAGATGGCAATAAAAAAACGTTATTTTTAAGAATGTGGTCGATTAAATGTCCCACAAGAAGGTGTCGTTAAGTTCCTGTGCACTGCAATGTTGCGTTATGATATCTTGTATTTTTTTTAAGTACATTAAAATCGGATAATGCACACACTTTAAATATATATAAAGATTGTAAATGACATATCAGGTTGTATTAAAGTGAACATTGTCAGAAATGTGGGTTTGTGTGGGTTTGTCGATGAAGTTAATGATAAACCTGAGTAGAGGGTCATCATCCTAAACTGTATTTGGCAACGCTGGACAGTTGACTGGCTCTTATTAGCAAACTTCTAACAGAGCTGTTGGGGAAGACTGGGGTATAAAGCGTTATAGTAAAGCAACAAGTTAAAACAACCGATTTCATGATTCGCTTCTGGCTTTTGTTCTTTGCGCTCGCGTGGCTCGGTTTCTGGGAGCCTGCCGAGGCACGAAGAGCACGCTTTAAACCAACACCACCGAAGCCAAAGAAATCCGAGGCAGAACAGGCTATTGAAAAACTAGCTCCAGGTCAGAACATCAACATTGATCAGGTATATTTCAACAAGCTTCATGTCATAGCAATCAAGTTAATTCGTTTTGGCACACTGAATAACAAAGGTGCATCATTTTATAGGCTATGAGTGAACTTGTAGGCTATTATTCATATTGATAGGCCATTTATCTTGCCCAATGTTGTTTCAACAGAAGGCAGATATATTTCTTCATAAATGCACGCCCAGTTTATGATTTTACACTGATTGAAAACCCATTCTCTCCAGATGAGTGGGAAGTGGTACCTTCTTACTGTGGCATCACGGTGTAAGAATCTTCTGGAGAGCGGCTTCAAGGTGGCGAGCACGACTGCCACTTGGACTGTCACTGGTGATAAGGTGTCAGTGAGCACTGTGAGGAAACTGTGAGTACTGTTTAAGCCGCAAGGGGGAGCATTTTACTCACTTGCCAGCTGATCTTAGTTCACTTTATGATATAGTTCGATGTATCCAAATACCTTAATTACTTTTGGTTATGAGAGGGCAGGAAGACCCAAGAGAATAAGGTAAAAAAAACAAAAAAACAATACAGATATCACCATACTTTCCAGGTTATTGATTACATTACAATTTTTCTGGTATCTTATGTTTACATATACAAATGAGGTATTATCTAATTAAATATGCACTAAATTGCATACAATTCTAGAACAAAAAATCTGAACATTCGATAAAGACAGGTTTCAAATTCTTTTCATTTTACTTGACAGACTTTTTAATGAGTCGAAGTTCTTTTTACGGAGGGGATTTCGTATATCTCTTTTTATCGCTCTTTAAATCTGAAAATTCTGTCAACAGCCAGAAAAAAAAACAAAAAAACAAATGTTCACCATTTTTTAGGAATTAAATGTTGTTTAAAATCAAACAAAACATACAAACAACCCCTCTGTAAAAAATAAAACTGTAATGTTTGGTGTAGCTATACTGAAGTGGAGATTGGCTCAGTTTAGTAGAAAAATAAGAAAATAGTCTTTAAAGATATGTATTGTAATTGAAATCTACAGACACAAACAGATAAAGTGCAATAAAAGAAACACTTACAAGTGTAGTTTGGATGTTTTCTTAATTCCAGTATTCTGAGAAGAAAAAAAACACTTTATGAAAACTGCAAAAGCCCAAAATCTACATGGAAAAAAGGCAATTTCTTTCCTGCAGTGTCTTGCCTTAACAAGATCAAGATATTTTTTGAGGCATTACAAGTTCATCAGGCAATAAATACTAAATACTAAGCAATAAATGCTTCTAATTTTTATGAAATATGATGATAGTACCATATTGTGAGTGTTAGCCTACTAAATTGCACAGGAAGACCATGATTTCTTATGCAACTTTAAGAAAGTCACCTTTGGCAACTTGTATAGACTTTCATAAGCAAAAGCATTGGATGGGCAAGATACAGCTTGCTTTGTCAAAATAATTTTTACATGGACATTTTCCTTTATATTTAAATCACTAAGAAATGTAAATTATATATATAAATTTTTTTTTAAAATCTTTTCTACTTATCCATTGTGCTTTTTCCCAATGTTAGCAATTTTGAATGCTGGGAAATCAAGCAGAACTACATGAGAACAAAGACCCCTGGCCAGCTGTTTCTCAAAGGTAGGTATCTGGTGCCGACTGAACTGACCAACAGACAAGGGTTCAAAGTCATTCATACCACTATCTAAATCGATGGCTCTTTTTTGTTGTGAAATGCTCCCTGACCTGGACTGACAATTGGTATGCAATAGATGAAATAGATTTCATAATCTTCACAAGTGATTTTAAAGACTTAAAAAAAAAAAAAAAAGTTTGAAAAACCGAGTGATATTAATTATACCATGGCCTGTCTGAATACTCGGTTCTGATTGGCTAGCATGTATGCATTAAAACTGTTTAATGCACAAGTAGTTCCAAGTTAGTTTAATCACTGTTCTATATTAATGCACTGCTTTAATTGATGCACACAAACCCACACACATCACATGCACACACACACACACAGATTGCACTGAACACACACAGAAATTTGTTGTCAATGCTGCCCCGCGACTTTTATTAATATAATAGCTTAGATAGTAGATCGCTACATTATATTCCTGGTAAAATCGCTGTTTTTGAAGTAACTAAACACAGCTTAATTGTTTGTAGAGAGACGTGCAGTAATGCACACAAAACTGTCATCTCTCTCTCACTCTCTCTCTGTCGATCAATTAATTAATTCAAATAACTGCTATAATTCATTCAAATAAATGTGATCTTACCGCACAATTTCATCTCTGTGTCTGATTTGAAACGGACAGAATGCTAGCGCTAACAATTCATAACTGTCATTTTTACCCTTCTGGTAAAATATTGCACTCCAAATATCATTAACAGCTTTATACCATGGTATAAGTGAGATAATGCACGGCCGCTTCGTGTCGGGTGGTTCTAAGCCTCCACGTTGTGCATTGAAATTGTTTAATGCACAGCTAGCCGTGCCTTACTATAGGGATATGATTATGGTTTGGTTTAATGTTAGATAATTATGTAAACATTTTAATGCCAAGTTCTTTCATGAAACTCTAGAATGGCAGGCCGATGGGTCGTTAATGGAAACTGATGATATTCACAGCATGAAACTACTTGGCACAAGCTGATTGGTTCATGTTGTATACGCAGCCAATGAGCTTACTGCATTACATTTAAATGGCAGGTTAGCATTCACTAGAGCACTTGGCAGCACGCTTTCAGAGTTCCTCTGAAAGCCTCCACCTTCCCCAGCTCCACCTGTATAGATCTGCTATGGGTTATTATATGCTACTATATATGCGAATATATAATGTGTGTAGGTCTTTTACTTGCGCTTCTGCAAAATTCACTTAATTTATCAGGATTTAGTTTCAATTTTAGTCTAGCTCTGTGTTTAATCTGACTCCAATTTTAGGTGATCATTAATTTTAGACTATTTCTAATTAAAACTGATCACAAATATCAGTTATGTATTAATTTAGATATTTGATTAATCTGGACTTCCCATTCTTTCAATTATTCGTTCATTAGGGACCCAGTGTCGCTTAGGGCCTTGCATGACCAGTGCGGGTCTCTCGATCACAAACTCGCCAGTTCTGAGTTAGTCAGAGGATGCAGAGTAAACTAATACCTTTAAGTCAGTTGCCACTTGCACACTCATACAAAAAGTATATTTTCCTTAGTCACGCAGCTGCAACTTGCTAAGTCACTCATAGACAGAAATCAAAAGGTCCCACATGATGTGTGCCACATGCTTGATTCTTTGGGCCTTCAGTTTGACCAATCTTGGATGCAGATTTGCGGTAATACCAGACTTCACTTAATCTACTAGTCATAATGATTTCAGAAGAGTTCGGAATAAATCAAATATAACATTTTATTTGTCAGGTAAAAATGTATCATGCCAGTTTTATAAATAAACAATGAGAATCCAATTAACTTCAGTTCCAATTTAGAGGGGAAAGTGAGAGGGCAATGAGCAAGGAGAGCGGTTTGGACATGGTGTTGTCATTTGCTCTTTTTGGAGATCTCTTCTCCAGATTAGTTTTATTGTTTTGTGAGAGTTCCTAGACTTTGATTTCATTGGGAGATAATTTCGGCTCTTACAGCCAAGACCAAATGCATTAACATTGTCATATCCATTACCATGCTAAAATCTTCAGAGAGTTATCATGATAGAACTGCTATTACGAAAGTGCATCTAACATTTATTTTAAGGACACTAAAATAAAGTGTTTCTGTGGACAAATACATTTGATCCAGCATGTATTTTAACACTTTAGACACACTTAGAGTATGTATATTATTGCATTTACAACAACATGTTTGCAAATTATGCTCTAATGCTATAAATTATGCTTTATAGATAACATTTTTATTGTCATAGCCATCAGGTTCACTCAGGTGTCATAAGAGAGTTCCACTAAGTTTGACAACCATAAAGTGTCCAAATATGACGTTTTTTTTTTTTTTTTTTTAATAATTGTATTTGATTGTTTATAATTTAAATCATATTCTTAAACATAAATTCCTCTTGGTAGGTATTGATTGATTGATTGATTGATTGGCATTCAATAATGTCAAATTCTTTATGCAGGTAAGAGACCTGCTGAGAATGTGGACATAATGGTGCTTGAGACAGACTACAGCTCCTATGCTACGGTGGTTTTTAAAAGAGCAGGGAAAATGACCATGAAACTGTATGGTAGGTGTTCTATTTTAAACTTCTCAAACCCATTCTTTAGTGTCACAACGGCACCACTGTGGAAAAGAGCACTGTTTTAATAAAAATTTATTTCGTTTAAAAGGACGTTCCAGTGAAGTGCCTGATAATATAGTGGATAAATTTGAGGATCGTGCAAAGACATTTAATTTGGGATTGGACGTCATTTTCCAGTATCCTGACTATGGTGAGACAATGTACAAATTATAATAAAACAGCTGATAAACACTATATATATTTTTAAACTCGAGACTCTTTTCCAGGATTCTGCGAGTCCACAGAAAAGGTCCTGGGTAAGAGCTAGTTACAATTGTTTGTTTTTACATTGGCTTAATGTTTAATTAACTGGCATTTACAGAACGACATGTATATTGTTAAGTAATTTAATAACATTCTAAACATCGCACAGTTGATTCTAATGTCATATTGGCGCACGAGTCGTTATTTTGTAACGGTTCTTTTTAATGATTCAAATGAACCGATTCGCAGAGCTGATTTTAATACTCGTCAGTAGCTAATGGAAATCACTGACACAACATAAAAAGTATTCGAATACAGAGTCATAAAATGTTCAACTGATTATTTATTTCACTACGTGCAATAACACGTAAAATCCCGCGCGAGGAGTTCTGCGAACTGATTAATGTGAATAATTTAAACGAACCGATTCGCTAGAATAATCGGATTTATCGACTGCTTTGTGGCGTTGCTTGGTGTTAGGCAGGCAACATTTAGCTACTGATTGGCTGAAAGATTGTTTTCATCCTACAAAAAGAGCCAATCCGGCCATTTGTGCATCTCCTGCTTTTGTTAGAATCACGTTTTCTGTTTTAAAGGCATGTGTTGCAAAACTTGCATAACTTAAATGAGGTTTTGTAACACAATGAAACTGTATAATTTTGTATAATCCCTATTTTTGCCTAGCAACCTAACACAACACAATCATTGCTTTGTCCACCAGATCTAACCTAAGACTGACTGGCCAGCATCTTGTGAGCGCTGTGAGAAAGCGTTGTGCTAATAATTGCACCAATAAAGCCATTTTGTCATTTTAAGGTTTTGTGTGTTTTAAAATGAGATTTTTTGTTTGTTTGATCAGGAACTATATCATTCAATATAGCCTAATAAACCCAGTAGATATTGAGTAAAGTGCATCCCCTTAATCTTTATTTGGGTTGCATCCTTGCTAATAAGTATCAAAATGGGTGATTTTAGATATAACAAAAAGGTACTTCTAAAACAAGGCAAAGGCATCTTGATGAAGTTAGTGTGGTTTGTGCTGTAACTCTCAAAACAAGACTCTGCCTGTCCACCCTTTCAGAGTTACACAACACAAGGGGTAAGCATGTTTCATATCCAACATTCCAAAAAATATCCTAAGGTAATAATTTTCTTATGGAAAAACATCTAACACAGAAATGAACTAGTTTTAACTCAAAATTGCTTTTTGCTGCAACTGTCACAGTCACCCAAAAGGTTGCACAAGAGCTTGATTTGCCAATAAAATGCATTTTGATACTTTGCATTAGCCTACATTTTATTAAAAACACTTTTCTTTAGTCTATTGGATTTAACATCATCTCCAATCTACACGATACCATTAAAAAGTTTGGGGTCAGTAAGATTTTTTTTATAGTTTTATTCATCAAGCATGCTTTAAAGCAGCACTATGTAACTTTTTATGTGTTCAAAATTAGCAAAATGTATATAATGAGCGAGTATATCATGAATTCATCTTCCAAACCGCGTTTTTGTCTTATTCCGAATCACTACGGTACACTTATAATAAGTACTTATATTTGGACTATTGTAGCCTGGTCGGGTCGTCACCGCTGCGGAGTAACACATACCTGCGTGAATCGCCATCAGAACCGGGAGATCTTGTGAGCGCGCGCGTGTCTGATGCTGTTAAAGCAGCACTATGTAACTTTATGTGTTCAAAATTTGCAAAATGTATATAATGAGCGAGTATATCATGAATTCATCTTCCAAACCGCGTTTTTGTCTTATTCCGAATCACTACGGTACACTTATAATAAGTACTTATATTTGGACTATTGTAGCCTGGTCGGGTCGTCACCGCTGCGGAGTAACACATACCTGCGTGAATCGCCATAGACATACACTTAGAGAAGTAGCTCCGGTTGGAATGTTCTTCCGCGGGATGTGTGCAGTTCTGTTTATTAACCGCTAGAGCGCCAAAAGTTACATAGCGCTGCTTTAAATTGATCAAAAGTGACAGGAAAGACATTTATAATGCTACAAAACATTTATGTTTCGAATGAATGCTGTTCTTTTGAACTTTCTATTCATCAAGGACTCCTGAAAAATGGTTTACACTAAACTTGAGTTCAACTTTGATAATAATAGTAGCAAATCAGCATATTAGAATGGTTTCTGAAGGATCATGTGACACTGAAGACTGGAGAAAATTCAGCTTTGCCATCACAAGAATAAATTACATTTGAAAGTATATTAAAATAGAAAGTTGTTTTCAATCATAATATTTCACAGTATTACTGTATTTTGGTGAGAATGGATGAGCAATAAGAAACATGATGTATTGCATAAAAGCCAAACAGGGACATCAGTATAAAAAAAAGCTTCAGACACCCACATATACCTGGAAAAATCCACACGTGCATGTTGTGTAACGACTGTAATGATCATTCCTGCAGCAATAAGAAACATGATGTATTGCATAAAAGCCAAACAGGGACATCAGTATATAAAAAAGCTTCAGACACCCACATATACCTGGAAAAATCCACACGTGCATGTTGTGTAACGACTGTAATGATCATGCCTGCTGTGTCTTCGGAGGTGGGAGGGACTCAAGGAAGGAGGATTTTGGGGGAGGTGGGGGGGGCTCAAATCTGAGGATAAAACGGACTGCCTTTCGTCTCCTCTACGCAGCCGACTTTGCCTTCTGAACTGCATACAGAGAGAGAACCTACACTTCTACAGCCATGACGACTGTCGTTTGGAAGATGCTGTGTGTTCTGCTCTGTGCAGTGTTCACTTCTGCTGATGTCATGCCCATGACTGACTTCGACCTGGAAAAGGTAAAAACTAAAATATACAGGCATTTACCTTGCAGTTTTACTGTAAAATACTAAAGCATCTGTGTGTTATCAGTGAGTTTTAGGGATATTCTCAGGTTAGGTTTTATCTTCTTTATTGCCATTAATGGTAATGTTCCAGTGGTAGAGCATTGCGTTAGCAGCGCAAAAGGCCGTGGGTTCGATTCCCAGGGAACACACATAGGCCTACTGGTAAAAAATGTATAGCCTGAATGCACTGTAAGTCGCTTTTAGCGTCTGCTAAATGCATTAATTAATTAATGGTTACGAGAAGAACCTTCCATGGAATCTTTCCATTCTTCATAGTGGAAAAAGGTTCTTTAGATTATTACAATGTTCTTAGCAGTAAGAAAAAATAGTTATTTTAAGACGTGAAGGCTCTGTAGGGAACCAAAAAGGTGTTTCTTTGGCGTCACTGTAAAAAAAAAACATTTTGAAATCTTTATTTTTAAGAGCATTGGTCTAAAATAGTTATATTCTTTGCAGATGGGAGGAAAGTGGTATCTCATTGGCTTTGCTACGAATGCAAAATGGTTTGTCAGTCACAAGGCTGACATGAAGATGGGAACTGCCATGCTGGTGCCTACCGAGGACGGAGACCTTGATCTCAGTTACACTAATCTGAAGTAAGCTCAAACTAGGTTTAGTGTTCAAAGAGAAGAATTTTGATACATGTTCTCATAATTACAAAAGAATAACTTGAATTGCTTCATTTGTTTCTCAGAAGTGATGGTTCCTGCTGGAGAATGACACACCTCGCCAAGAAAACCGAGACTCCAGGACGTTTTGTCTTCCACAGCCAGCGTAAGTCATCCTGCTTTTGCTTCAGCTAATGGTCAGATTGTTGTTCCTTTGGCCTAAATGTGCTCGATTTTTTTCAGGTTGGGGAAATGACAATGACATGCGTGTGGCTGATGCCAAATTTGATGAGTACGCTCTCGTTCACACCATCAAGACCAAGGGAGATGTTTCTGAGGTTCTCAACAAACTCTACAGTAAGAGCTCGATTTGTCCAAAAGACACACTTGAGCTGTAACGTTTTAATGAATAAATGCTAAACAGACCCTGAATGTGTCATTAACAGGTCGTACCACAGAAATTTCTGATGACTTGAAGGAGAAGTTCAGGCAGTTCTCTATGGACACCGGCATCCTTGAGGAAAACATTGCCATACTGCCACCAAATGGTACATTTTAAGATTTTAATCAATTGCCAATGTCTCTTATTATTACATTTTTGCTAACTTATACCTACTATTCTACAGGAGAATGCTCAGTTGCCTAAGCGTCTCAACCGAAAGACGAAGACAACTTCTGCTGGTCCGATCATTTCACCTAAAAACAGATGTGAATTTGCTTGGTTTTCATCTTTCTTTTTGTATGGAAGCATCAGTTTTTCTTTTTGCCTTGTTGTGCTCACAATGACAATCCAGTTTGCAACTACAGAGCTTATCCAAAGAATCTCTCAAGCCAGGGGACAGAATGGCAAAGTATTACCTTATCCAAATAATGCATTTTTATAAATTGAACTCAGTTTTTGATGTTTCTGTATTGACGTGTGATTTTTTTCTCCCTGTAAATGTGTCAAACATGTTTCATGAACGATATGCGGATTCCTGTAAACAAATTTTTATAAAGAGTGCTTTTTAATTTTTGTCTCTGGTGGTTTTGTTTACTTCTGTTAAGATTAAAATTGGTTTACAAATGACAAAAGTTGGTGTGATTTATTCAGATTATCCATTTGCGTTTCATCATCAAAAAATATAATAAATAAATAAAATAAAAAACATTTTGGACACAAAATACTGTTTATTACTTCTGTATTTACAAATATTTCCTATACACATAACATAACAGTTTTTTAGAATCTCTTTATTCCAAATTATACACTTTCAGTATGTGTAAAAAATAAAATTTACCCTAAACGTCTTAATAATAATTCGAGGGTGAGTTTTACAACAAACAGACCAAAAGCCAAACGACCACATTCAAGAAATACACAAACATACTAGTGTCTAAATTCAAATAAATTTAGATTAACCCGCCATTCGGCCTGATTTAATGTCTGCACACTGATTAAACCTCAAGATCTCTTGTGAGTTGAGTACTATTTGCAATATGATTTTTATTGGAAATATTACCAAGAAACCATGTCCTACATTAAATTCATAACAGCTGATATTAGTAAATTAATGCACCAATGTTGTTGAATCATTTTGTTCAGAGAACCAAAATAAAAGATGGGTTTCCCAAAAGCCTATATCTGGTCTGAACAGCAATTTTTTCCCCCCTAAAATTAAAACAAATTTTTAGCAGCCATGGCATTTTTCAGTTCACTTTAATTAGACATTCTGCTCATCTGAAGCTAGTCGATAAAGCATTAGCACCGTCGTTTAATGACAACGGACGTCTTCAAGGCTAATCCCAAAACGTTTGTACTTGTAAACGCATGTGCACAAACGCAACAATCACCAAAGCTGTTCAAACATGTTTTGTGTAACATGCAATAAAGGAGTCATAATTCAAATCTATAACCAGACGCATGTATGTCATCCACCCTTGATGGATTGGTATGCAAGTTTATCTATTTTCGCATTAATCTAAAGCTGGTCAGCTGATCAAGAATGGTTAATTAAACTTTAAAAAAAATGTGTCTTCAGAACATTGCAACTGGACACGTTAGATGGTTGTTTTTCTCTCTATTTTCTTGCACTTTCAGCCTGTCTGTACTATCAGGATCCGAAAAAGCCTCTAGTTGGCTTTCCAACGGCCCTGAAGACCACAGCTACATCAGAACAGCCCTTTTCCTAATGGGTTTCTGATTGCAAAGGTCACATGGTAGGCATTAGGTCTTTATGATGCCGCATTATGTGCTGATTCTTCTCCGACGGTCTGCGGAAGCCTTTCGAGCAGAAGTCACATCGGTGAGGATAGTCTTTGGTGTGAATGGAGATCACGTGCCTCTTGAAACCAGACGCGTCGCCCGTGCTGTAGTCGCAATACTGGCATTGGTACACCCGGCGCTCCCGGTGGCCCTTGGACAAACTGACACCGCCCAAATTTTTCTTACCTCCATGAGCACAGAGTCCAAACGTCTTCTTAAGACCCCTTTTGTCAGGAAACGCCTGCTGCTCCTTGGTGTGCGCTGACAAAATATGCCGACTGAGAACAAACGGATCAGCGATTTTGAAGTTGCAATGCCTGCACTGGTGTAACTTCTTCACCTTATGAGCGGCCGAGTGCTTTTTGAGCTCGGATGGCCGGTGGAAGCCTTTTCCACAGACTTCACATTTATGTGGATAGTCTTTGGTGTGAACTGAAATGATGTGGCGCTTCAGGTCACTGGAATTGGAGCTTTTATGGTCACAGTGGGTGCAGTGGTGTGTTTTGGCCTCCTCGTGTGTCAGTCCGTGTTGTAACAGCTCGTCAGGTTCGGCAAATGTCTGGAAACAGCGGTCACACTTGTAGGGCATTTCTTTGCTATGCTTGGTCTTAATGTGCGTCTTTAAGTTGGATGAGTCGGCTGATTTGTAGTCACAGTAAAGGCAGGAGTACGGTTTTTCGCCGGTGTGGGTTCTCATGTGTTTTTTAAGCTCTGAAGGATGCCGGAAACCCTTCCCACACTCCACGCAGATATGTGGGAAATTCTTGCTGTGAACGGCGAGAAGGTGTCGGTTTAGAAGTCCTTGTTCTGCCGTCTCGTATTCGCAGAACTTGCATTTGTGCATTTTGGTGGTGGGTGGCGGGATCTGAAGCTTGGATTCTCGGTGGTGGTGCTGCAGATGGTGGGAGAACAGCGCCGCCTGCTGGTGAAACTCTTTTCCGCAGACTTCACACTCAAATGGGGCTTTACTGCTGAGGGTGTGGATCTCCATGTGGTTGTGGAGACTGGCTTTTTTGTTAGTGGTGAAATCACAGTCCGTGCACTGGTATTTCTTTCGGTTTACGACATCCTGATGGTGATTCTTGGTGTGGCGCTTGAGGAAACCACGAGACTTGAACTTCTTCCCACATAGCATACAAGGGTACACTGTAATAGGCTGGCCGTAGGGTCCAATGATCATTGCTAAAGTTGAAAAAGTAAACCAAAATGATTATAATATATGCTATAGTTGAAAGATTTGGGGGTCTGTAAGATTATTTTAATGCTTTTAAAATAAGGCCCAAT
The DNA here is from genome assembly GCF_001515605.1 of Sinocyclocheilus anshuiensis. NCBI lineage: Eukaryota > Metazoa > Chordata > Actinopteri > Cypriniformes > Cyprinidae > Sinocyclocheilus > Sinocyclocheilus anshuiensis. The sequence continues at coordinate 1,597,504 of NW_015539926.1, forward strand.
CTCATTTCTACTCCTTACCCCTGCACTTACCCCAACCCTCTGTTTCGCGCATTCACGTGAAGGGGTAGAGGTGTCTTGATTCTCTTTTGGTTGGAGGGGTAGGGGTAGGGGAAAGGGCCAGACATCCCTTCAAACGAAGATTGTTTTGGGACCACACCTCAAACGAAGG
>NW_015539926.1:1597907-1616416 GCF_001515605.1 Sinocyclocheilus anshuiensis
ACCTCAAACTAAGGTGTATGAGAATTATCTCAGCACCGGCTACACCGGCAACATGGCTGCCCGAGCGAACACCATAAATGTAAGCATTTATGGCATTAAAAAAATATTTTTTAATGAAAAGTAATCATTTATTTTATGTTACATTCAATCTTGTGTTAATATTTAAGGTAATGTTATTCAAAGAAATGTTTGCAAAAAAAAAAAAACACACACACACACACACACGCACACACACAGGTGTATACATATATATATATATATATATATATATATAGATCTCGCTGAAGTTTGCTAACGTTAAACCATTAACTGACTGCACGATAGTCCCACGACACATTTATTTTCATGTCTGGTCAGGGCTGTAACCAACATAGACACTGATGAGGGCTAGTTCCCCCAAGAATTAGAAATCGCTAAACTTTTTTCTCAAATACGGCCATTTTGAGAGAGAGATGAAAAAGTTGCGTGTGATTATTTGCATCTCTCTCTACAATGAGTGAGTTTACTTCAAAAGCAGTGATTTTATCCTCTGTCTGAATACTTTCTGTACCCACTGTATATATATATATATATATATATGTGTGTGTCTCAATATAAGCAGAGCATTAAAGTCTGCATGAAATTAAAATGTACAATATTTATTTTGCTAGCGCACATTGTTAGTCATAAGGTGAACAATTAATGCATGCGAGTTAATCCACTGAAAAAGTTTGTTTTGGTAATCTTTAATCAAAATCTGATCATTTGCGTCTGCTCTGGAATGGCAGTCCTTCTCTGATGACATCAGTTTGATGGCTTGAGCAGAATATATTTAACCATGCCCCTCTGACAATTAGTTTGCTGCGAGTGAGAGATGAGAGGAGCGCAAAAATAAAACCCCGCCCTCTATTCAATATTCCGTTTCAGTTGGAAATACGTCATCATACTGAAATAAAGACGCCAACTTCCGGTTCACGCGGACTTACAGAACGGTAATTTAACGGCTCTAATGCACACCAGTATTCAGACAGACCATGGAAGCTAGACGACGTATGATGACATGTAATGGTGTAGTAGTGGTGTCCCATTTGACAGTGGTGGCCACTCTGTTTCAAGGGACAAGGGAAGGGGTTTAAAATAGAATTGGGATTGGGCCTAAGTCTCTTCTACTCACCGAAGCTGCATTTATTTAATCAAAAATACAGTAAAAACAGTAATATTATGAAATTATCACAAATTGAGCAAATCTGTATTCTATTTTAAAATGTAATTTATTATGATAGCAAAGCTGAATTTTCAGCAGCCAGTTAAAAACAACATTTATTTTAAATACAAATCTTTTGCAACAATGTACTGTAACTGTATGTATTAAAAGTTATTAAAAATATTAAAAGTTAAATTAATTTCTTTAATAAAAAAAATGTACTAACCTTTCGAATGGTAATAATATTTAATGAAATAAAATGTTTTATGTTTAAAATATATACATTTAAAATGTTACATAAAATGTGATATAATTAAATCCAAGAAAATGTAACAAACACTGATAATTAAAATGAAGAGATGTACCTGTCTGAACGTGACGAAGTTCAGAGCGTTTCTTGCTCTTGTTCTTGCTTCGCTGACGACCGAGTCTTTCGATCATATCAGACTCATCAACGTGCAGTAAAGCACTTGCTGCTCCATTCCTGTTCTCACAGCTTTCACTCTCCTCCCCACCTGACAGACATTACACCATATTTAAAGGTTATAATGAGAAGCTATCTTGTACTGCAAATTAAAGAGATATGTGGATTACAAAGTGTTCGATTAATAAACTACAACTCATCTCAGTGACGAATTTGGTTGTTGGCATAAAGACTCTAAGTCTATTAGGAAGCCTGTCAATTTATCAGTTAAAATAAATTATCATCAAATTACTCAAATGAATTGAAAAAGATTGCATTCCTTATTAGCTTATGTACAAATAATTTAGGAGACACAATTTAGGAGAATAATAGGACACGTGCATATTTCTTTATAATTAACTGCACAAATTATTGATTGTGGAAAAAACTGCACAATGCAACTTTTGAATATAACCAAAAAATGTGTATGTGTTTGACTAACTGTAAGCAGCTGCCCAAGCCACAGGCATGAAGTCTTTGCAGAGCGATGCATTGTCAATTGTCCGCTGAACATTTCCGGGGTCCTCACCCCCCACCACCACTTCCATGTAGACCTCATCTGTGATTTTAACCACATCTGTTTGAGGAAAAACCCATAGTATCATTTGGAGAAAACACTTTCACAATAAACCGACAGTAACGGGACTCACTGATGTCATCCTGGTTTTGACTAGCTTCACCCATTGACATGTACACCATCTTTTCTCTTATCGGCATTCCAGAGGGATCCACCAGCTCCACGGTTTCATCTACATCAAGCTCAGTGTCTTCTATGTCAACAGTGCCTCCTGTAAATTATCCATAAATCTATAAACCCCAAATATATACAGTGCCCTCCACTAATATTGGCACCCTTGGTAAATATGAGCAAAGGTGGCTGTGAAAATAAATCTGTACTTTTTATCCCTGTTTGTACTAAACACATCTTAAAGGGTTAGTTCACCCAAAAATGAAAATTAGGCTGTGTTTTACTCACCCCTGAGACGAATCCAGTCGGAGTTATATTAAAAATTGTCTTTGATCTTTCAAGCTCTATCATTGCAGTCAGCGGGTGTTGCATTGCTTCAGTCCAAAAGAAGTTAAAAGGGGTCATATGATGCGATTTCAAGTTTTCCTTTCTCTTTGGAGTGTTACAAGCTGATTGTGCATAGATAAGACCCCTGAAGTTGCAAAGACTAAAGTCTCAAAACCAAAGAGATATTCTTTATCCAAGTTAAGACTCTGCCACGCCCCCTAAAACGGCTCGTTCTAACACGCCCCCACATATCTACCTCACTATGTGGAAATATTTGCATAATGCCGCCCAAATGTGCACGCAAAGAAAGAAGGCGTGGTTTCAGTAACCGCAGTTAGTGTTGAAGCAGCCATGTCAGGGAGACGCTGTGTGTTTCTAGGCGAAAGCAAAAGCACTTTATTTGGCCTTCCGAAAGTAGATGGATTTAGGAATCTTTAAGATTACTTACAACAGAACAGCAATGCATTTTATGGACGACCGTTTCGTGAACCTAGGAGAGGAGGTAATTCTGACTTTGCTATGACAATCTGGCGCTTCTGAATCAGCTACTGTTTTGTTGGGGTGAACAAAGGCCTTCTGTAGCGAATTGATGCTTTTTTGTAAGAAAAATATCCATATTCAAAACGTAATAATCACTTGATAGCTTGCGCTCACTGTTGTACACAGAAGCTGTTATGGGGGAATGACGTATGAGGTCGGCTTTGCGCATGCGCCGCTCAGAAGTGACGGACGCGGAACCGCAGCGGAGAGATCAAAACAAAACCACGGTCAAGAATTAGAAGTACAAAACAAAGGATTTGTAAAGAAGAATGTCGGAGGATTTCGATACAAGCCAAGAGGAGACTGGTTTTCCTTTGCTAAAGTAAGGAAACTTTGCTTCTTTTGATCCTGTAAACAAACGTTGGTTTTCAGGAGACTCATCAGCGCATGCGCAATGCCGACATCTTACATCATCCTCCCGGAGCTGCTTCTGTGTACAACTGTTGGCGCAAGCTAGGTTAAAGTGATTATTATGTTTTGAATATGGATATTTTTCTTAAAAAAATGCATCGATTCGCTACAGGAGGCCTTTGTTCCCCCCCCGACTTTTTTGGGCTTCAAAATCTCAACACCCATTCACTGCCATTATAAAGCTTGGAAGAGCCAGGACATTTTTAACTCCAAGTGTATTTGTCTGAAAGAGGAAAGTCATATACACCTAGGATGCCTCGGGCGTGAGTAAAACGCAGCCTAATTTTCATTTTTGGGTGAACTAACAATGTTTAACAGTGTTTACTGTTAAAAAGTTATTTTTTAGTTTCATCTGACCATAGAAGTCAATGCCATGTGAAGTTCCAGTCGTGCCTGACAACTGAATATGCTAGAGTTTGTTTTTGGATGAGCCAGGAGTTTTTTTCTTGAAACCCATTTGAACAACATGTGGTGATGTAGGGGCTGTTTGATATATTTTTTTAGGCTTTCTGACCCCAAGATTCAACTAATCTCTGCAATTCTCCAGCTGTGATCCTTGGAGAGTCTTTGGCCACTCAAACTTTCCTCCTCACCATGCATTAGGACGATATAGACACATGTCCTCTTCCAGGCAGATTTGTAACATCTTTAGTTGACTGAAACTTCTTAATTATTGCCCTGATGGTGGAAATGGGGATTTTCTATACTTTAGCTGTTTTCTTACAGCCACTTTCTATTTTGTGAAGCTCAACAATCTTGTTCAGTACATCAGAACTATATTCTTTGGTTTTACTCCTTGTGATGGATGATTAAGGGAATTTGGCCTTTGTGTTCCTCATATTTATAATTCTGTGGAACAGGAAGTCATGGCTGGAGAATTTCATGCTCCTAGTCACCCTGGTGAGCTAAAAAATTTAAATAGGAATAGGAATATACTTCAGAGATATTTTACTCATAAGAATATCTAGGGGTGCCAATAATTGTGGCCAACATGCATTGGAGAAAAACATTTATTTCATCATGAGATTTTCCCCTCACTTTCAATTGTTTTACTTCAATGAAAGGTTAGAATTTTTGTGAATTTTTTCAATGAAAGCTCAAAAAGATCAAGATGCAGATTTATTTTCACAGCCGCTTTTGTTCATATTTACCAAGGGTGCTAATATTAGTGGAGGGCACTGTATACACACTAAAATAAAATGTGTTTGAAAAACTCTTTAATGAAGTTCAGCATCGTGCTGCAGACTTAAAGAAAGTTCAAACATACCCAAGTCTTCCTCCTCTGGGTGAGCCTTGATGATGTACACTTTGATGACCTCTTGACCCTCATCATCCTTCTCCACATCCTCTGGGTCTTCTAAAGTGCCCTCAATAGTAACTTTAGCATCCTCATCAGAAACCACCTTTCCAGCCTCATCCACTGAAATAAAATCAAGACAAACAGATGGTGACCAACAAGCAACATCCATGTTCTTGCACACTGCATCATTAAATGGGGTAAAGAATAACACCGCATCATTAAATGGTGTAAAGAATAAAGCAAACAAATCATGCTTTATGTTTGCCACATGTTCAACACAAGTGGAAGCTTTAAACCGCAGCAACAGTAATATAATAAAAAGCACTTGTGTTTAATAAATCATTAACTTCAGCAATAATAGTAGTCTGCTACAGGATGAATAAAAAATAAAAAAGGTGATTGCAACATTTTATCTTACAATTCTGACTTTTTTTCTTGCAACTCTGTATGTAAATGTAAGTATATATCTTGCAATAGTTTTTTTTGTTTGTTTATGCCATGAATATTCTGATAATTATTTTGATATTATGACCAATAACTGATAAATATTGATATTAAAATTCTATACTACTTTATCTAAACAAATTAAATCTAAAAACATTAACAACTACAATCAGTTATTTTTAGTGATACATGATAAAGTGAATTTAGTCATCACAATATTGTAATATAATGTATGGTATGGAAATTTGCTATCGTTTAGATTTAACAGTGTTATTAAATTACTCGTTTTTAAAAATTAACTTCAAGTGAGCTTTAGATGATGGCAAATATAATCTAAATGTAAAACTAGAGCAAATAAGCATGCACAGTTATATAATTAATATTAATGAAATTAATATCTAATGTATAACATAAATGAATATACCATTAAATATATGGTATATCTGGATATATATATAGATATGGAATATCTGAATTAAAAAAAAAAAAAAAAAAAAAAATAATAATAATAAAAAAAGGGCAATAACTGATATGGTACCAATATATTCTGCATCTCAAATAATAATAATAATAATAATAATGATGATCAGAAAAAAAAGTCTTTCAACAAGTAATACAGTAAGGTGCGTCACAGCAAAATTTGGGCGACATTTCGAGGACAAACAAAGATCTATTGTCTATAGTCAATAGTGTTGCGATGCATGAAGCACAGAGGTCACTTACGAACTAAGCAGCTTTCTGTTGGTCAACACAGCAAATTAAATGGATAAACTTGAATCCGTTGTGAAATTTATGAGAGGAAACCTTTTGCCATCATTTGGGCTTCCCTTTGAAATGACTGGATTTCGCTTACAAAAAAGTGCCGAACAACAGTGCATGTAGCTGCGCCTTAAACATAGACTGTTTACTGTTGTCAAGCAACACAGAAACTTTCTGAACAATGAGTCATTAATATCCACAGATCCTTTCCAACAAATGCTCTATTCTGATTGGCTGAAGCCACTCACAAGAGATCATGAGGTAGTCTCCACAGGTGTCAGGATCCTCCTGTACCTGAGCGTCAGTCACCACATCAACCTGCAGTCCTTCCTCCTCCAGAGCCACATCATCGGGTGACATCACACAGGTCTCCACAGCAATGGTGCCAAGCTCTTCGTCTTCATCTGTGCATGGCACGTACTCCGCCACCACATCCTCGATAGCTTCCTGGATGACCAGCTCATGGGCGAGGCCGTGCACCGCGATCTTCTCATCCTCCACGTCAGACACCAGAACCGACTCCTGCAGTTCTACCACCACCTCGTCTTCTTCTCCATCACCCTCTTCATGTAGAAGAAACCATAAAGTTCACACATAAATATCTTTACACTCATAAAACAACAATCTGAGAGGCTTCATCAGTCGTTGTTTGTTTACCTGTCCCATGGAATATGATCTTGGGCTCATGGGATTGGAGAGAGAGAGCCGTTACATCTTCATCCATAGCCTCCGCCGATCATCTGCATAATATAAGACCTACAGGAACAACATGGAAAAGGAAATAAAACCATCAACACAATACGAACATGAAAGTCTAATTTGTGTAAGATTCACAGCATAAAATCAGAATTATATAATACGTTGTCAGAATTGTCTTGCAATAGGTTTAAACAATACATGTTAGGATATTAAAAAGATGACTATAAAACTGATAGTTCCGGTCCTTGATTCTGCACTCTTAAAAAAAAGGGTTCTTTGGGGTTCTATATAGAACCCTAGGGTTCTTTACTCAACTCCAAAGAACCCTTTATGCCAAAAAGGTTCTATATAAGGAGAAAGAACCCTTTTTGGCAAAAAAGGGTTCTTTGGGCTAAACCACGCTTTATGTATGTTTACACATTAGGCTATTTAAAATTATTATACTACATTGTATTTGTGTTTTTATTTCAATTTTATGTTGACACACCTTTATTCCGAAGAAAATAAACAGAAAATGTACGTCTGCACTTTCAAGTTTTAATAGAAAATAATTGCCACGTGATCCTGTACACTGAAAAAATGCCTAACATCTAAATTAACTGGTTTTACTTGTCTACTATCACTGAATCAAACTATTAATTTATACCAACAAACTGATCAGGTAGAAATACATGTGTACTAGCAGTGTATAGCAATCTGGACAGTTTTATCTATTTATTAATAGGTACACGCTATTGCTATTTTAGAGGTAAAAATAATAAAAAAGTATGAATGAATAAAGAAAAATGAATTTATGTTAATCCCTGTAACTGTTGCACTATGAATTGCTGTATATTGCTTGTCATTGTAAACGCTAATAAAAGTGTCTTAAATGATCACACAACACCTTGATGTGTTATGCTTATTTCAGTTTTCTAGTAATAAAGTAGCTATATGGGCTGTTTAAGTCTTAAAATGTCATTAAAATAAAACAAAAATTCAATCCAAAGAATAATCCCATGATGGGAACCCCTAAAGGGTTCTATATAGAACCTTTTTCCAGGCTACAAAGAACCCTAAAGGGTTCTTTTGACTGAACCCTTAAAAAGGGTTCTATATGGAACCTTTTAGGGGTTCCATATATGAAGCGCCTGATAGAAACGTTTAAGGTTCTATATAGAACCTTTTCTTCTAAGAGTGTGATTGGTTGAGCCAAGTTCGAACTTTGACGCTGTTGTAAATTACTCTACAAACATACACCTTTGTTTACATTTGTGTGTTGCTCGGCAACCACTTTGTTGGAACCACAACCGTTTCTGAGGAACTACATTGTTTGGCGGAAGAATAATGTTTTTATTAATATCATTACACTTTATTTTGTGAAACAAACACAAAATTCACTTTTTGATATAAATTCACTGTAAATCACGGCTTCACAGGGCTTATTGCTTTACTAAAACATCTGAAAAAAAAGTGATAAAATACCAGGTTAAATATTAATATTTAGTTCCTTCCCATCACTAAAGCAATTTATTCCAGTTTATTCAATTGATTCTGGTTATGCAGAACATTTTTATATCCCAATCACATATATGTCTTGATATATTGCATAAAATAATAAATATAATTAGAATAAATATAAGTAGAATGATAAATCATTTAGTTTAAATTTAACAACATGGTTAAATGTAAGCTTTAGCATATCTCAAAATTAATATCTGTCCTAGTTCATACTATGCATCATAATATTGTGATGCCGAAATTCACTAGTATTTTAGTTAGTATTGTTTTTTAGTGCGATCAATTGATTAATCGCATCCAAAATAAGATCGTTTACATAATGTGTTTGAACTGTGTATATTTGTTATGTATATATAAATACACACACATGCATGTATATATTTAAGAAAAATATATTGTTTATATATTAAATATATTTAGATATAAATTGTATTAATATAAATATATACATGTAAATATGTTCAAAATATATACCATAGGTGTGTGTATTTATATATACATAATTAATACACAGTACACACACATATATTAAGTAAACAAAAACTTTTATTTTGGATGCGATTAATCGTTTGACAGCACTAGTTTTATTTTATTTTGACAAAATTGTGTAGAATGTTAATAATTATCAATGTTTATATCAGTTATAGGCCATAACATGAAAATAATTATAATATGTAACTTTATATTGCATAAAAAACACATAAAATAAATTATTTATAATGGAATTGAACATTTTTTTTAAATAATCAAACTATTAATACATCTAAGTACCTGATCACGACCAGTGAATATTTCTGAAAGTCTAGTACACTCTTGGGTAGAAATACTTTAAATTACAACACAAGCAGATTTATTTTCCAAGCTACTGAGCTAAAAAAATAACTATACAATAGGAATGACCTGATTATACTTTTAGTACAGCAGCTGTAAGGCAAACAGGCTTCCATGAATCCCATAATCTGATACTGTAATGCAGTGTTGACGCTTCTGTGTCAGTCAGAAGGGCGTAGCACAATGCCCCGCCCACTGATATAAATAACCAGACACGCCCCCTTTCGCGATCATCGCCATTTTGAATAAATAAAAATAATACATAAAATCTAAAAAATATATACTTAAGTGTCCGCACATTTACACTTAATATGACCTGCAACACAGTTACAGTTTGCGTAATGCATCTAAACATGAAGTAAATGTGTAGTAGCTTATGAATCAATCACGCGCGTCTTGAGAGTCTCGTCTCCGCGGCCTACTTTAGGCCTCTGAAGGCCGCGACTCGCTGCTAACAAAGGCCTACGCGCCATTGCAACGACGTTAATCTCTCAAACAGATAAACACGTATTTCACTCACACTCCAAGATATCGCATCAGATGCTAATCTAACAAATATGAACGTTCATATTCTGTTAAACACAGCGGCCTACCTTTTTGTGTTTTTTTTTTTGTTTCCAAGGCCGTACGGGTTTCCGTCTCCCACCCCCAGACTCGGGCAGAGCGCAGACGGGGCTCTTGTGTGAGCAGGGCGGGCCGCCGCGGAGCGCGGAGGGGAGGGGCCGAGTCTGATGCGCTCCGCGGCGCTGCAGCCTCCAGCTCCGCCGGAGATTACGCCGCCTTCAGAGGCACACGTCACTGCCTCGGAGCCGCAGGAAAATGCGGAAGGAGTCTCAGACAGGTTGCCGCAGTCCGGCTCTTTTGGCAGGCCCGCAAACTGTATTTTCTCTGCGCGTTGGCGATTTTAAAACTAGTTTGTATTGAGTAAAACCAAACGAATGATTCTGCTTTTGTTTAGCGCTTTGGAAGTCGCGTGTGAGGGAGTATTTGTGGGCTTTATTTTGTGGTGGCGTCAAAGGCGTATGATGCGGAATGATTAGCGAGCTCGGGATATTAGCCAGTTATGGATTTATGCATAGGAAATGGTTTAATGACCATAAAGGCTTATTAGGAAAATTGTTTTGGTTGAAAATATTTGCAGAGTAGCACATTTACACAGTTCAGTGCGTATACGGTTACTGACCTAATGGTTTGACGTTTTTATTCTTGTCTTTTTTTTTTATCAAGACGCTTGAACATGTCAGTTAACATTAGGTACAGGCCAGCATATTTTATAAACATAACTATTAACATACATTAAAAAATATACATAACAATATAAATTAAAAATAATAACACGACAGCATACAAGAAATATAACGATAATATTAATACTTGAATTTAATACTCAAGACTTAGCTAAGCAATGTGGTTGGTTAGAGATAATAAGATCGAGTTTAATGTTCTCCTCACACCATTAAATACTATAAATGAGGTTATTAATACAAGGTATAATGCAGCCAAACCGTTAGGACACAACTGCTACTCATTCAAAAGCCTCAAAAATATTTTACTACATGCTTATAGATTACCTTCTTCATACTTTTAATATACAACATTTGTTCAGGATATTTTAAGTTTAATCAAAGGTGTAGAAACCATCAATCTGTTGTGGACCCGTACCCCCCACTTATAAATAATAATTACTTACTGACTCAATGCCTCACCCCACACTCTCAAATGGCTTTGGGTGCTATTAATAACCCCACATGCCATACTGCAATAAGATCTTTGGAGCATTTTTACAACTACATTGCTTTTATTCTTGAGAATAAGGTTTTAAAAGTAGTTTAATAGTAATTGTAGTGGTTGAAATGAAGCACCATTTTCAGAAAACAAAGCACACAAACAGTTGGATCCAAAAGGTTTTTATTAGTCATCACTGAAAGATGTTGACAATATCTTTGTCAAGCCAAGGAATATTGTTTTCATTGCATTTCTCATATAAATGACACCAATCCTTCCACAGAGGATGGTGAACATCTTAAAATACAGGGCCAGTGCGTTCCTATCAAAAAGAGCCTTTCCCTTCACTCTGCGCTGACAACGAAACGCGCTGGCCTGTGCACGAGTGTGTGTGAAAATGATTTAATTATGTCCGGCAGAGAGACAGTGCGAGCCATTGAAAGAATGTGGTTACTCCTCAATCATCGTCGACTGTGGGTGTGATGGTCACCCCTCTCCTGATCTGACCCCATCCAATCAAACTAGTGAAGAGAAAAACAAGTCAATGACTGTACAAACTGCATTCATGGAGTGAAAAATATATAAAACAAGTTTCTGATCTAATTGTGCATGATTCATTGATGCATATTATTGCACAGAACAAACAGCTGAACAAAAATGTGCTCACCGCCAATGTTTCTCCACTCTGCGACTCAAGGCGATCTTCTCCCCCACCTCTGTGCACACAGGGTTAGTGAGCACAATCTTGGCCAAATCAGCTTTCACTGCACTCACACGGCCTCCTGTCGACAGCGAGCCAATGTTTACCATCAGCACCTCATTCTTCGACAGCTTCTGAACCTGTTGGCCAAATTAGTATGAAAATCAAAAACTAATAGTATTCAAAATAGGACAAAAATACAGTGAAATCAGAATGCTTATTAGTGCTGTCAAATCAATTAATTGTGATGAATTATATTCAAAATAAAAGTCTGTGTTTACGTAATATGTGACCCTGGCAACAAACCCAGTCATAAGGGTACATTTTTAAAAATTGAGATTTATACATCATCTGAAATTTTTGTAATCGCATTTAAAGTAGTCCAAATGAAGTTCTTAGCAATGCACATTACTAATCAAAAAATGTTTTTTTTTTATATATTTACGGTAGAAAATTTACAATATATCTTCATGGAACATGATCTTTACTTAACATCCTAATGATTTTTGGCTTAAAAGAAAAATGGAGAATTTTGACCCATACAATGTAGTGTTGGCTATCGCTACAAATATACCCATTGTAAAAAATTGGAAGGAATATATTAGGCTGGTTTGGCTATTGCTGCCGGAATGGTAAGTCCATTAAAACTCATTCAGTCATCAATCTCATGTTTCCAGTTTATTTTCTCAACATGTAAGAGTAGACATTTCCATGGTAACAAGTGCTGGTAATTGTTGGTTTCTGATAAACCAAAAACAATTAGTATAAACAATCACATACATAATCAAGGAAACAAGCAATGGTGAACTTGCATAAATTAATCACTCAATAATTCCACACAGGCCATGTTTGCATAAAGACACGGCTTTTCACACACAAACACATTGGGCCTGTTTACACCTGGTCATTTCATGCGTTTTTGCTGATCGGATATCTATCGGATTTGTTCAAACGTTTCCATTTACACTTGGTCACATAAATGTGTCGTCGCAAAACGGATATAAATCCGATCTTCAATTCCCGCGCTATATTTAAATTGAACGGAGTTCACGTAAACTAAATCAAAAGATAAGCGCTGCATTTTATTAATGATCAGCTCATTTCAAGACCAAAGACCGCAATAGGAGAGCGCGCGGCATCAGCGCTGGAAAGATAAGTTTGTCTTACTACTTTTAATGAAGATGATTGTGTGTTGACCGTCTGCGTCTTAGTTTCATTCGCGGCAGTTTGCGCGTCGGCTTGCTGAAGAGATACTCAGCTACTCGCCCGAGGTTATGCGTGTTGTATTAGCGCAGTCATATAATGTCATATAGCCTATAACACGCTCTCACACGTTTATTATCTTAACATTTTGGGAGGAGTAAAATGTACATATGTGGTTTCAACAACCAGATGCATTTACACTTGTCCAGTTTCGTCTGGAATGCGGCCCAGACCACCTCCTGAAGTGGTTTGAGCGATCGGATTTATATCTGTCTCGAATGCGTTTCGGAGGGTATTTACACGATCGGATAGCTATACGATAAGAAAAAACGCATGAAGTGACCAGGTGTAAACAGGCCCATTGCGACTGAGGCTTAATTAGTAAGAGGCCACAGGTGTTCTTATCAGGACTCAGTCAACCAATCAGAACACAGCAGAATTTTCTACAGCCGCTTTATTAACATTTGCATACAAGAAAATTCATAATACCAATTCATTTTACAACAGACTATACAATTTACATGTTTCATTCACAAAAACTACAGCCATTTTAACCCATTGTAATTTAGCAGAATATTACTAAATTACCATTAACCATAAAAGTTCCCACAATTTCCCAACTCTAACAATGAATGGTAAAGTCAAGATTTGTATGTGAGGAACTGAATAAAGGGTACCTACTTTAACAATACATTAGATAGAGATAAATCATTATAAATACATGTAAACGTGGAAAAACATGACTCTGGGGAGACACTAGACAAAGGGAGCCATCCAATACTGCCCCAACAGGATACTAGATAAACACACAACTTCAACAAAACAGTTGCAGATGACAATACAGGCCATAACAGAACTCCTGGAAAAGGTGGAGGCCATGGTACTGGCAAGGTTGTAGAAGGAAATAGAAATGTCAACTGCTCTAATAGAATCCCAGAGGTAAAACAAGGCTCCAACAGCACGACTAAGATTAAGTTGATCACAAACTGGTGATGAACTGGAACAGAGCAAACAGGACTGAACAAAGCGCCATGGGCAGCATAGCAAATAGAGAGAGTTCAAAGGGCCAAGCAGCAGAAACAGAGGACAGAACCTTGATTAATTTCCCTCTTGTGAAAGACACTGAGCCATCTGTACCAGCAGATACATGCAAAGGCTGAGCCAACTTCTCTAATATAATGGGAACGGAGACAATGTGCAAGTGCTGAGCCGGCTTCTCTGCACCAACAGGGACGGAGACAATGTGCAAGGGCTGAGCAGGCTTCTCTGCACCAGCAGAAATGGAGGCAATGTGCAAAGGCTGAGCAGGCTTAGGAGTCTGAGAGAAAAGACATACATCAACTTGCCATAACTTCTTCACATCCTTGTGCAACTGATCCATGGAGAGGGAAGCTTGGAAGAAACACAGTGTTATAAAAGTAGTCTTCTCACCCAAATAAGTAGGTCCCTGCAGTGTCCACCCCACGCGAGTATGCAAAGCAGCTGGACTTCCAGGAGGACCGAAACGTACTCGCTCTTTGGAACAAAGAAGGTGAGGATGCTCAGCTCCCACTAGTAACATAGGTTTAACCTTCTGAAACTCCACCAGAGGGAGGCCTCTTAGATGTTGATAGCGTCGCTGGAGGATCTGCACTGGGGAAGTCTGTTCAGGCAAATCAAGCATTTGAGCAGTAAAGGCTCCTCGTATTTGGTAATTACTCTGCTTATGGAAAGCTGGTGAAATTGAAAAGGAAACAGTAGCACCATCAATTTTCTCTGTGCCTTGCCGAATGGTTCGAAGGACCAATGATTCTGCTGCCCCATGAAGACCTAAACTCTCTGCAGCCGAAGACATAAACATGGTTCTTTCTGAACCATCATCTAATATGGCATATGTCTCCAGAGTCTTTCCTTGGTGGCTCAAAATTACCTTCACGATTTTCAGAAGAACAGCGTTAAGACAACTTGGTCTGCTCAAATAAAATATCCCAGAATCAGGTTTGTGTGCATTCACTTCATGCAGTATTCCTAAGTGACGATTCTGACACACTGGACATTTTCTTTGCAGGTCACAGTTGAAGGATCTATGGGCCCAGCCACATCTCCAACAACGGTTACTGTCAGCAATCCATTTCCGTTTGGCTACTGTATCAAAGCTCTGGAATTCAGGACAATGACTAAGATGGTGATCAGTACTGCAACAGTATGCACAAGATGGTTTACAGCCCTCATTCCTTTCCTGTGATCTGATAATTTCACTGTTAGTAGTTCAATTTTCTTTCTCTTAGTGGGTAGGTTCACTTCTGGACTCACCTCATGTAGGAAAGCAGCTGTTTGAAATTGAAACGTGGTAGGCCTCCCTTCTCTTGTCTGAAACTTCACACCTTTAGATTGTTCAAACACTTTGATATCTAAATTCCGACATTCTGATTTCTCTTCCAATCAAACAGAGAAATTAACCAAGTCATAGGGCTCATCTGGTCGAGTGGTTTTAGCATATCTTGCAAAACTGGTGACCTGCTGTGCTGGTAGCTTACTAAGCAATTGATGGACATGTGATGCACAGGATAACTCTTTTGATCTTCCATGATCCCAGGACTGAAGCATGCCAACAAGAACTTGAACTCGTACAGCAAATTGACCAAACCCAACAGGATCTCCTGAATGTACAGCTGGCAAATTCTTAATAGCAGCAATCTCTCGAAGCACCAACTGATGTGGTTGACCATACCTTTTCTGAAGAGCCTTCAATGCAGTAGTATAAGGCTGGGAATGATGGGCATAAGCCAAGGCTAAATGTCGGGCTGCATCAAACTTCAAATGATCCAGAAGAATATGATACTTGTATTGCTCAGTTTCTTCTGGGGGCAACATGGCAAACTCATGGGGGTCATCACTCTTTAAATATGGAAATGAAAGTCTTTCAATAAGGGCTGACCTGGAGGGCTGTAAAGCAGGCATCACTGTGTGGGGCACAGTCACGGCTGCTGGAATAGACATATGCTGACCAGGTACTATCATTTGTATTCCAGTTGGAGAAAGTGCAGATGTTTGATTCATATCTCTTTGCTGCTCTTGAGGTGCTGAAGCAGTGATATCTCTGGAGGTCAAAGGATTCGGTATAGACATAATGGAAGGATTAGCTTGCTGCTCCATAACTGTTCTAGTTTGATGTTGCAAGGAAATTTGATGAGGATTACCAAGAGATGAATAGGGAAATCCAGCTGATAGATCTCTAGGAGGCAATGTTGCAACTCTTGAAGGATCACAATTAAGTGGAGCATGTTGGCCATAAGATGGATATAATACTGGATAAGGAAAATCAGGCAGGTATGGAGGCCTTAATCCTCCACTTGGAAAGAAAACGGCCAACTTGGAGGCATCCATGGAAGACCGGGCATACAAAATGCATTTCCCTGCATTTGATCAGATGGAAAAAGGCTTTGATCCCTTCCTACTTGTTGATCACTGGAATAAAAACCTGTATTCATTTGATAATGACTGACTGAAGATAGCCATGGAGGACCATTACGTTGCTGAGTCAAGCCTGCACCCATTACATTAGGATCCACTACAGATTGTGACCTGAGGTTATCTGAGGGACGAAAGGAAGGTCTAACAGGGGAACATGGATTAGAAGGCTGCAAATGTTGTCTCTCTAATAGCCCTGTAGTAGCAGGTGTGGAAGAAATAGGCATTGAAGAGACAGGCAGCACATCCTGAGATGGAGGCAGAGTAATTTGTCCACTAAACTTTGGTGACCAATCGTTTCGCTAGATAAGACCCTTCTTCTGCATTGCAACTGCATTTTGGAAGTTCAAACTCGTGGGCACCATAGAAGTCCATTATATGGAGATAATTCCTGAAATGTTTTCCTCAAAAACAATTTCTTTACAACTGAAGAAATAAAGACATGAACATCTTGGATGACAAGGGGGTCAGTACATTATCTGTAAATTTTTGTTCTGGAAGTGAACTACACCTTTTAGAGTGGACTACATGAAACAAAACTAATTTCGATGTGAGGAATTGCCTAAAATAAAAAATGTATCATTCATAAGGATGTTGAAAAACAAACAGTTAACATTTGTTTTGATAATACTACTATAAAATCTTTACCTTGGCTGCCTTCTTGTCACCCTCAGTGCGCACACCAAGCAGCCTTCTTAAAAGGAAGTAGGAGATCTCAAGCTCTGTGAAGATCTCAGGAAGAGCCCCCACAGCGCCGAGGACCTGGCCCACCATACGATCTGCTCTGCACAGTGTAGGGTCAATCTTGGTGCCAACACCTGCAACAAAGAATGTGCGTAACAAACATTAAATAATGTTACAATAACACACACAATTACAAGACTGCAGTAATGTGTAAGTCTGCATACCAATAAGGCCACCAGGAGCAGCATATTGGAGGTCATTGTGTTCGGCAAACAGGGAGACAATTTTGGAGAAGATAGGTTTGCACATTAGTTTCCCTTCATGGTCCTTAGAAACAATACCTGGTCTGACCTCAATCTCCTGTCCAACCTTGAACCAAAATAAACACAGAAGAACAGTATGAAAAGAGGAACAGAAATAGCAACAGCAAAGCAGAAGCCCGATAGTCTGACAATGAAAGTGCTTTAGGAATTGTGGGACGGGTGGAAAAATGCTAGGGATGGGCATTCCAAGCAAAAATAATATTCGATAATCACAGGGTATTATTCGAAAATCGCACCCCTCCCCCACATGCACGCACAAACACCCATAAACTGAGAGAGAGGGAGAGAGACGGGATTCACACTTTCAATCTGTGTGATAAACTGTTTAATTCAGAAGATAGGCTACCTTAACTCAAGCCATATAATGATTGTAACGTGCTGAAACATATTAATATAATAAACACAATAAGGTTGTGACGGTGAGGAAATTTTGCCACCGGTTAATCGACTTGTGACAACACCGATAATACCAGTATCATCGTGGGGGGCAGGGGCATTCCCTCTTTTCCTCGCTTTCCTTTGCTTTTAAATAGCTTGTAAAAGCAGTGTGCGCTTTTTATTTTCACTTTCAAATAGCAGCAATTTGGCGTAAAGCAATTGTTCGTTTTTACTTCGTTTGAATTTTCCCTCTTTTCCTCGCTTTCCTTCACTTTTAAATAGCTTCAAAGCGAATTAGCGTCAATTCGGCGTCAATTGCTTGAATGCAACAACAAAATGCAACGTCAAACTCACTTTAGCCTATAAAACATAGAACTTTTATTAACAAAACGAATAAAAATACACCATGCTATAGGGCAGGCTATGCCTAATATAAAATAACAAATAACTTACATAAAGTTTAAATAGGTATATAAAACTGGAAATGAGTAAACATGTATAAATAATCCGCGATCGTCTTGTCTGTCTCACCCCACTCTTCCTGTCAGTCAGCTCAACTCACTCTCCTCACTGGATAAATGAAATCGGATCTGTGATGCGACTGTCGTTTGGCACGCTGCATTGAGCAGCTGCATTCAGTTTTTAATTGTAGTGTCTGTTCTTTTACTGAACTAAAAGATTTTTATGACTATAAAAAAAAATCAAAACGACGGCGGGGGTCGGTGCCACGGTGGGCAAGTGACGTAACCAGTGTTGCAGCTTAACAACGGTATCACCGTCAGCACCGTCTATCACGCCAAGCCTAAAACACAACCGAATGACGGAACTTATTAACATAACAGTCCGTCGATTAGCATAAATGAACTGCTCATAAGGCTAGGACATTTCCATTTAAAAAAAT
>NW_015539926.1:1616627-1628305 GCF_001515605.1 Sinocyclocheilus anshuiensis
AAAAAATGGAACCCCTAAAGGGAATAGATATGAGATGGGAGGAAAAATATACATTACTTCAATATCTTCTGTCGCAATTATTTAGTTGGGCAATTATACTGTATACAAACTGCAGGCATCAGGGAGCCATTATTAATATGCGGGGCATTTAAGTTGCTTTTGAACGCGCGCTTGTCTTTTTACTTTCACATTCGAGATTCGCGATCACACGTACGGAGCAGCACTCGGCAGTACTTACCACACATTTTTGCTCAGGATCTGCAAATCATTCGCCATAATCCTATCAGTCATCTCTCCTTACTCTGTTTTTGTTGTAACTAAGTAAAATGTTATGTACTGTAATGTAACAGGCTACCCATTAGCAAGCAGCTAACCATGTCCCTTTAGTGGCACCGTAGAACACGTTATTTGTTTTCCGCGCCATTCTGAATACAGATTCAGCCACACCTCAAACCCAGTCGGGGGTGTTTGTGGTCCGCACAGAACTCTTACTTGACATCGTCCCAAGTTACTGTAACTTGCTGTTTTTTTATGCCACGCAAGTGTGCACATGAGACAATGTGTTTTTCTGTTGTCTTTGACAGCTTTTAAGTGCGTTATTGGCAGTGCCACCCTCTGCTTACATGAACGCGTCACCACCAAGATTTTTTAAGACAATAATCACACAACCTATTCGATATTCTATCATTAAATCAACTAATCGAATATTCGAAAATCGTGACCCATCCCTAAAAAATGCTTGGCATATATTGGATCAAACAAGTCAAAAGTTACCTTCAGGACTCCTTTGAGGATACTTCCTCCAGCTACACCACCTTTCAGATCATCTACTTCACAGCCAGGCTTATTGACATCAAATGACCTGATTACTGTGGGGAAAAAAGAAGAAAATTGTCACTCATCTAAACTTTGACACGGAGCACAGCGAGTCCTCTTTAGTAATACTGAAGGTCTCTTACCAATAAGGCGAGGCTCAGAGGTGAAGTCGCGGACAGGCACGGGGATCTTATTTACAATGTACTCGCAGACAACCTCAATGTTGTACTTGAGCTGGGCTGAGATCGGGATGATTGGAGCTCCCTCTGCTACTGTGCCTGTAGGAAAATAAATCAAAGGCGAAACCTTATTATAATGGGACAGTTTTTCCATCAGTCTGTACAACTCATCCAGGGCATTTAGAGGACACATAAAAGATTAACAAAATGTCCATGTTAAATGGATAGTTCGCCCAAAATTATCATTCTGTCATCATCTACTTATCCTCATGTAATAGATTTGAATAGACAGTATTTTGGAGTTTTTGTTGGATTTTTATGTTAGAGGTCCTGACAGACCTACTCATTTTGATTATATGAAAGAAAAAAAAAAATATCCAGAATTTTCAAAAGTTCAACACAAAAAGTAAAGTCACACAAGTCAAGCAATATGAGAGTGAGTAAATGAGGACCAATTTTAGATTTTGGATGAACTATCTGTTTCCAGTTTCAATTTCAATTTCAGAGAAAGAAGTAATCACTAGATTGGTTTATCAAGTTTGTGGCAACAAAACTTTGAAAGATGTATTTAGAATTAGATCAAATGCAGTAAAGACTTTCAGAATGTTACAGTAGATTTCTATTTCAAATAAATGCAATTTATAACATTGACAATAATTAGAAGAAATGTTTCTTGATCACCAAAGGGGTCATGAACTGAAAAATCAAAATTCCCATGATCTTTTGATATTTAAGGGGTCCTGACATCCTGTAAGTTTCAGAACTCAAAACTCAGATTATATTGAAGCCAGTCTGCCAAAACAACAGGCTGTGGAATGTGCCACTTTATGACGTAATAGAGTGGCTAAACTCTGCATCTTCAGAAGAAGATGGCCATAGTGTTCACACGCTCAACAGATATGACTGTGATTGGCTACAATGATCATCGCTTCACGCTCTTCACCGAGCGCTGCTCACACAGAAGCGATACGGGAGTGTTTGAAAGCCATGTCTATGAGCGGATCCCTAAAATATATGCACATAATATAAGTGAAACTACTTTGTTTGGCCTTCCAAAAGAGGACGATATCCACTTCGTCATGCCTGGAGCTGATCCGTGCTGGTCGCTGAGGAAATAAATCAACTTCGCGCTGTGGATCGCCGGATCGGCTTTCACCGTGGACGAAGCGGAGTCCAGCCTGGGGTCGTCACATGTGGTTGCCGCAAGCCCACCGGCTGCCGCTCACTCAAGCCGGCTTCCGCTCACTCAAGGCCGCCGTGTGTGACGCTGTGTTTCGTTGTGAAAGCGAAACTACTTTGTTTGGCCTTCCAAAAGAGGACACGACTAGAAATCAGTGGTTATTAGCAACATCATATGACCCCTTTAATCAAAATAAAAATAGTCATTAGTGGCAGCCCTAGTTTGAGACTTTAGTCTTTGCAACTTTAGGGATCTTATCTATTCACGAACAGCTTGTAACACTCCAAAGAGAAAGGAAAACTTGAAATCGCATCATATGACCCCTTTAATCAAAATAAAAATAGTCATTAGTGGCAGCCCTAGTTTTAGACTTTAGTCTTTGCAACTTTAGGGATCTTATCTATTCACGAACAGCTTGTAACACTCCAAAGAGAAAGGAAAACTTGAAATCGCATCATATGACCCCTTTAAGAATTCACTCAACAGTGCTCAAATGTTTGCAGGAAATGGACGTTTGTCCTCTGACAAGGACCTCTGTCCTTTGTTAACTTCATTTTACCCCGGATTCGTTTTACAAACAAGGCACAATTCAATGTAGGATTTTGAGTATTTACTGAGTATATGCGTTTTTAACCTTTAGGCTGCCAAACTGTTAGCCAATCATACTAGTGGCCATTTACTTCCGAGTCTACAATCTTATAGCCACCTAATACATCTTAATTATGATGTTTTTTGATGTAAAAATCTTGATAACATTATAAGTGGACCTCAGAGAACAGTACAAAATAAAAAACAAAGGCAGTTTACAACCCCTTTGAAAAAAAACAAACCGACACAAACATTTGAACAGTAGCATATATGTACACTTCTCCCAAATTCATATCGGCAATGATACTGTTATGGTCTCCTGTTCAACTACCAGCAAATCCATGACATTTCAGAATAGCACGAAGCTAAATCTCTTACCCTGCACAAAAGCCAGGATCTGTTCATACTGCTCTTTGGCCTGACTCTCTTTCACCAAGTCGATTTTATTCTGCAGAATCAGTATGTGTTTGAGCTTCATGATCTCAATGGCAGCCAAATGCTCTGACGTCTGTGGCTGAGGGCACGATTCATTGCCAGCTGAAAGAGTAAAGAAGGTCATTAGCCACTCATACAACATGATAATGGCTGTGTTCATTACTTGCAAGACAAAAATCACTACAGGTTGCAAGGTAAATATTCACCGATTAGGAGCAGCGCAGCATCCATGACGGCGGCACCGTTTAACATGGTTGCCATCAAGATGTCGTGACCCGGGCAATCCACAAACGAGACATGTCTAAAATGACAAAAAGAATCAGGATGTGTGGGGAAACCAACGCTTGCTAAGTGGACCACTGTAATTTAACTACAAGAACAGAATATGGAGATTGAATTCAGAAGGAAGTATCATATGGATTAGACCAGTGGTTCTCAAAGTGGGGCACAGGAAATCAGCAGGGGGAAAAAAAGCCATGGCAAAAGTGCCTTTTATAAAGCGGCACCGAATGCCAATTCCTCTGAATCTTTCTTCTTCAGACTTGGCACCATTTGGCATAGAAGAACCTTGCCATAGAAAAACACCTTTTCAGCGGACAGCATCAAAACCACTGTTGCTTTGCATCGCATCAGCTAAAAGCCATCTACACTGGATGTGACAAAGCGACTGTAGCAAATCCATTTGCCAGTTCACATGATTTACCGCATATACATCATTCATTTTTAGGTTTAATATACCTTTATACTAATGGAAAAAAACTCCCACCAAAGCCATGTATGCCAGATGATTATTTTGTAAAATTTTATATATCTATTAGATGAAATTAAAATGTATGCAATCAACATACCGGACTAATCTGAAGTTGCCTTTGGTGCCAGGAATGTCTGTGGGGAACTCATCAGGTGTGCTGCTGCCACATGACCTGTAACACTCTGGCCGTGGACAACCTGGATCATCCAATTTATACACCTAAATAAGGGATTCAATACAAAACATATAAACTTTAAGCAAAAGACACAAACATTAATCAAAATTAATACTTCACATTTATTCAAGAGAAATAACTTGTAACAGCCTCATTTAGAGGAAAAAAAAATTCCTAAAACGGGAAGCTGTAATTTGCTGTTGCAAGCTTAAATTGAATCAAATAATTGCTATTGTTAGCTTCTGATTCAGAGTGTAGCTTGCAATAATTATTTTTGAGAGATTAGTGAATGACGCAATTACCTTAGCATTAGCATAACCCAACTTGATTGTAATGTTTCTCTCCAGCTCATTTTTGAATCTGACAGTGTGAACTCCAGAGATAGCTTTCACCACAGTTGATTTTCCATGGGCTACATGACCAATAGTTCCTAGAGACAAATATATAGGTAATTAATTTCATGTGACATTTGTTTGCATGCAAAGCAGCACAAAACAGTAAAAGGAAATCTCACCTATGTTTATTGTGGCTTGTCTGCTGATGATCTCTTGGGACAGAGGAGTTAGTTTACTCACATCCTATAAGGCAAAACAGATTTGTTAATGCTAATTATCAAGAAAAGGAAGTATGGCAAGCTGTTTCATGTGTAACTTTAAAGTCCGCATGAAATCAAATTTGACTGTATTTACTTTACTAGCGCACATTGCTAATCTTGCTGTGAACAATTAAACCGTGCAAGTTAATCCGCTGAAAAAAATTGTTTGTCTTGGTAATCTTTAATCAAAATCTGAACATTTACTTCCACTTTGGAATTGCATTCCTTCTCTGATGACATCAGTTTGACGGCTTGGGCAGAATATCCTTAAACACACCCCTCCAACCGTTAGGTTGCTATGAGTAAGAGATGAGAGGAGGAACGCAAAAATCAAACCACACCCTCTATTCAATATTCCGTTTCAGCTGGAAATACGTCACTTCACTGAAATAAAGTCGGCAGCAACTTCCGGTTCACGCGGACTTTAAGAAAAAGATATCAACATCAAAAACATCAGTAGTGACAAGCATCAAAACATATTAATCAATCCGTTCATGAGTGACAACTACCAGAAAAAAATCCTTCACATTTCTTTGTAACAGCCTCTCTTAGGGAAAAACAAGTTTTCCCCCTAAAAAAGGAAAGCTGCACTTTGCTGTTGCAAGCTTAAATTGAATCAAATAATTGCTATTACCAGCTTTTGATTCAGAGTGTAGCTTGCAATAATTGTTCACTTACTTTCAAGTAATTAAAGGGGTCATATGATGCGATTTCAATTTTTCCTTTCTCTTTGGAGTGTTACAAGCTCTTGGTGCATAAAGAAGATCTGTAAAGTTGCAAAGACTAAAGTCTCAAATCCAAAGAGATATTCTTTATAAAAGTTAAGAGTAAACCACGCCTACCTAAAACGGCTTGTTCTAACACACGGCCATTTGGTCACTTTATTTGTAATAAGCCTCTATTAAATGTCGACAAATTAAAAGACTAGACCCATAAGAATATATTAATAATCATAAAATAATATATTTCCTTGTAGAGAGAGTGGTAGAGAACGCGTTAAACTCGGAGCGCTCTTGCGGCTGTCTGACTGAGCCACCAGTGGAAGCGACAATCAGCTGGCAGTTGGGATCATGGTCAGTTAAACACTTTAATCACGCTAAAATCCTCTAAAACATCAATCATGTAAAAGTAAAGAACTGAACATCAGTGGCGGCTCCTGCCAGCCAGTTGAAGATTGAACCCCTACTGCGGAAATGTTACACCTTACCATACTGTGATGTCGTGTCCCGGCGTGGCGAGACAAAACCAATAAAACCCATAACAAACGAGGCATTTGTTGCATCCATTGGGGACATAATTACGGATTTTAATGATTTATACTGTCTTTTTTACGCGTTGCGTTGCATCGCGCCGCATAAACATAAAACCATGTCTGCATTTGTGATCGAAGAAACAACAAAAGTTACTCTACACTAGGGCTGGGTAAAAAAAATATTGATATCTCGATATTAATCAATTCTCATTTTTAAAGAACGATATCGATTCTTAAATCCCAAGAATCGATTATTCTAGCCTGTTTTCAGTTAATGGATGGAACATTGAAGGGCACTTCCCATCCAATATATCGCAATAAGCATTGTGCTTTGGTACTTTTAATATGAAACAAAGCTTCAGGTTTCAAATTCTGTCCATTGTATTGCAGAATTCAAACAATAAATGCCGTTTTGGCGCTGTTTAATGTGAAGTGACAGATCGCTGTAGTTCAGTTAATGGATGGAACATTGAAGGGCACTTCCCATCCAATATATCGCAATAAGCATTGTGCTTTGGTACTTTTAATATGAAACAAAGCTTCAGGTTTCAAATTCTGTCCATTGTATTGCAGAATTCAAACAATAAATGCCGTTTTGGCGCTGTTTAATGCGGAGTGACAGATCGCTGTGCGAGGCGCACGTGAACTGATCATCTCCTCCACATTAATACCAGTTTCAACACAAAATAAACATGACTTAATATCCGAAGGTAAGTTAAAAGAAAGAGTACTTTACAATCCATATCCTGTCTCATGTAATCTCTCAATCAGTGTTTCAGTCGCACAAAGACGTCAATATAACGGTTTGTAAACAATGCCACGTAATGTCACATTTACCTCAGAAAAACATATTCGGTGACCATAAACTCATTAGTCAGATAGAAAAATAAACTGTAGAGAGGGACATTTTGCTAAATATATGCCATATAGCATATTCATTACACATTTTTTTTTTACTGTTCTTCAATGTTTAATTTATGTTTGAATAAATCCATCAAGTTTTTATGACAGCCACCATTATGTTTATATTAAAAAAAAAAAAAAAATTGAAGTAGAACTATTATGTAATTGTAACTTTATTATTTTAAAAACTTAATTAAGTGTAATTTTAACAAATCAGTCAATTTTAACCTTCAATATTATAGTAATGTAGTACCAACTGACTCTCATGTATATTTTACAGCATTAGTTGAGATTTTTTTTCCTTCAAAAAATTTGGCATGTACTGTACCTGATATGAATCCAAAATAATAAATATTGAATCGAATCGGTAATCGAATCGAATCACAAGCTTGTGAATGAAAATTGAATCGAATCGTGAAATTTGTGTCAAAACCCAGCCCTACTCTACACTGCTCAAAACTCGCGTTTGAATCGTCAATGGCAAATTCTTTAAATATGAAAACGTACTTACAGGCTGTGAGTCAGAAGCGCCAGACTGTCCTTGCAAAGTTGGAATTGCCCCACTTTATAGAAACAACCTTTGTGCACAGCATTGTAGTCTACTCTCCCAGGTTCAGGAAGCAGTCCTCCGTAAAATGTGCTGCACACATCTGAATATTTTGGTTGAATTGTTCTGGAACAGTGTTTCTAGTCCTGTCCTCTTTTGGAAGACCAAACAAATTAGTTTCGCTTTCACAACGAAACACACAGCGTCTCCACGACATGGCGGCGGCAATAACAATACTACAGCGAGAATAAAAGTTACGCCTTCTTTCTTTGCGTGAACATTTGGGCGGCGTTATGCAACATTTGGGCGGTGTTATGCAAATCTTCCCACACAGTGACGTAGACATGTGGGGGCGTGTTTAAACTACACGTTTTAGGACTAGTCTAAACTTTTATAAAGAATATCTCTTTGGGTTTGAGACTTTAGTCTTTGCAATTTTAGGGATCTTATCTATGCACGAACAGCTTGTAACACTCCAAAGAGAAAGGAAAACTTGAAATTGCATCATATGACCCCTTTAATATGGCTTGCCATAAGGGAACATTAACTGTCGAGTACATTACATTTAACGTCAGACGTACAGAATTAATTTTATTAGAAATATGCAAGATTAGTACCTAAACAAAGAAGCACATGACTGGAACTATATTAAACACAATGACATTTGGGTTTCACAGCATTTTCACATAATTTCTACACAGGGTCCTTCTCCATCCCCGAATGAATCATGTGGTGAGCTTTCACCGGTACAGCTAACAAGCACGCCTGCTATCATCACGGAGTACAAAACCACTTAACTCGAAATGTCGATACAGCTAGTACTTTTACAACATGTTATACTACAAATACGAACACAAGATGAAGACCTACTAATGTACTGAGGTCTTGTTTAGAAAGATGAGGCTGACCCAACGTTGTTCCAGACTCGTCGCCCGCCATCTTGATAGAAAAGGAATGGAAGTGTGACCAAGCAAACGCCTGTCAGTTTTGTTTTTTTTTACAAATACATGTGTGGCATTAAAGCATATCCCGTTAAATTATTTTGAAGTGCTTGACATATACATATAGATAGTGTTCTACGTTTCACTATTACACGGCATAAAACCATAAAACAAAATAGATAATTATAAACTCATATATCTAACGGCGTCCTGAAGGCATGGGATGATGCAATCAGTTTCTAGAAAACCCAGTAATCTCCAAGACGGAGAGGACAGACCGGAAAATGCATCCTATATTATAATTAACATAAACAAACTTAAAACACCAACATAACCAGCAGCATAATTTACCTGATATATTATTAACGTCTACAAACTTGAACACACGTTGGATTGACGCAGATAAAACCAGGGTCCGTCTTATGGTTATGACGTCACACGTTTTGTAGTTTTTAAATCACTATCTATCTATCTATCTATCTATCTATCTATCCAAATCAATTTAATATTATCATAAGTTTTATGGCCTACCTCATAAAGAAACATATCACTGTAATTAGTCTAAACATATTCTTTTGATGTTCCCATGCTGACATAGATATCAAAGTCAACTATTCATTCTGAAACTAATTTAAAAACTTTAATGTGGACAGTGCAAACTTACCTCTTGTGTATAGTTTTTATTTCTCTCTCTCTGCATTTATTGTAATATGTGTAACACCATACTCTGCACCATACAGTGTTGATCTGTTTTTGCAATTTGCAACATAATTGCCCTTGAGGGATCAATAAAGTACCAATAAAGTGAAGGGAAAAGTAGTTTAAAGCCTGCATTGAATCGCAGACATCAAAAACAGAATAAGCTATTGATATGACTAGGTTAGCTGTAGAAAGAGTAGAAAAATATTCTTTGCATGTCCCTGAGAGAGACTATATATAATACATATAATATAATATAATATAATATAATTAATATAATATAATATGAAACAGGAGGTTTCTATGTTCATAAGGATTCATAAGGAAAGTAAAAGTTAAATCATAACATATACCACGACTTATGTGCTCTAAGTAATTTTCACATCTGTGACAGTGAACTAAAACATTTTGTACATGTACAGTAGGCAGAGAATATTGACACACAAACTCCAACATTTCCGTCCGACCGACAAATCTTCGGGAAATGACGTCAGTGCAGAACAATAATATGGCGTCTACGATCGCTGTGGCGGCTACAGACAAACAACATTTAGCGATTCAGTCCAAATAACACTGGTTTATTCTCACCTAAAGACGCCAGTGGGCAACATATCTCCGTCGATAATGAGATGTCATATTTAATTTCTCTGGTCGTTGTCTAACACCAGCACTCCATGTCCGAAGGACCTCGGGCTCCCTGGTCGAAGCGGGGTTGCGTGGAGTCGCATCGCCGAGGTAAAACCCTACTGGAATCGTTTCATTTCCCACACAGCGTTGTTATGCTTAATAACGCACTCATTTTAACTGATTGTTGCCGAAACAGCACAATTGTTACATATGTAGTGGGCTGACATTCGTTGGGACGTGTCAGTGGTAATTACTGACTGTGTCTCTCATATTGAGCTCCCTAGGTAGACAGCATGTTTAGGCGTCATATTCGCGTTAGGTATTCGTTAGGATTAAGTGACTATAAATGCTGTCTAGATAGACTTCTCATTAGGGTTCAAGCCACCGCCAGTGTTTATGTCCAGTTGCTTGCAGATAGTTATTAAAGATTGTAGAAACTAAACAATAGCAACAACTACGAAATCAAAACATGTCATTAAGAAGCCTATAATACGGGCTTTTCTTGGAATCAGTCAAACGTTGTTTTTGGGTCTTGTTTACTGAGGGTCTGAAAATGAGGTCATAGAAGTTAGAGGATTTAAAACCAAGTTGAGTCTAATGTAAGGTTGAACACCGCTAAAGCAGACACATTGTCATAGAGTTATTATGGTCACGGTTAAACGTTTATTATTTAATCGGAGGACAAACATTTCTATGAACAACTTATTAGTCACCACAGAGAAGTTTAGCACAGTGTCGGTCGATACAAAGCTGCATTCATTTGATCAAAAATACAGTAAAACTGTATTATTGTGGATATAAAATAAGTGTTTTCTGTTTTAATATATTTAAAATGTAATTTATTCTTTTGATACAAAGCTGAATTTTCAGCATCATTGAAGACTGGGGTCTTCAGTGTCACATGACCCTTCAGACATCATTTTAATATGCTGATTCGCTCAAGAACAATTCTTATGATCAATATTGAAAACCATTGTGCTGATTAATATATGTTTGTGGAAGAAGCCATGATACATATTTCTTCAGGATTCTTTGATGAATAGAAAGTTTTATTTTATTTGAAATATAGGCCTACATATTTTGTAACATACATATTTTTACTGTCACTTTTGATCAATATTTTTGTTTCCTTTCTCAATAAAAGTATTAATTTATTTTAAATAAAATTGTACTGATTTCATGTTTTTGAACGGTAGTGAGTTTATAATCATACTTTATTTGTAAAACGAAATGAAATGATCTTATACTGTCTTATGTACAGCCGTGGCCTAAAGTTTTGAGAATGACACAAATATTAATTTTCACAAAGTCTGCTGCCTCAGTTTTTATGATGGCAATTTGCATATACTCCAGAATGTTATGAAGAGTGATCAGATGAATTGCAATTAATTGCAAAGTCCCTCTTTGCCATGAAAATGAACTTAATCCCCAAAACATTTCCACTGTATTACAGCCCTGCCACAAAAGGACCAGCTAACATCATGTCAGTGATTCTCTCGTTAACACAGGTGAGAGTGTTGACGAGGACAAGGCTAGAGATCACTTTGTCATGCTGATTGAGTTAGAATAACAGACTGGAAGCTTTAAAAGGAGGGTGGTGCTTGAAATCATTGTTCTTCCTCTGTTAACTATGGTTACCTAGCAAGGATAATGCTGCTAATAAGATTGCACCTAAATCAACCATTTATCGGATCATCATGAACTTCAAGGAGAGAGGTTCAATTGCTGTGAAGAAGGCTTCAGGGCACCCAAGAAAGTCCAGTAAGTGACAGGACCGTCTCCTAAAGTAGATTCGGCTGCGGGATCAGGGCACCAGCAGTGCAGAGCTTGCTCAGGAATGGCAGCAGGCAGGTGTGAGTGCATCTGCACGCACAGTGAGGCCAAGACTTTGAGGATGGCCTGGTGTCAAGAAGGGCAGCAAAGAACCCACTTCTCTCCAGGAAAAACATCAGGGACAGACTGATATTCTCCAAAAGGTACAGGGATTGGA
>NW_015539926.1:1631584-1632493 GCF_001515605.1 Sinocyclocheilus anshuiensis
AAAGAATATCTCTTTGGTTTTGAGACTTTAGTCTTTGCAACTTCAGGGATCTTATCTATTCACAAACAGCTTGTAATACTCCAAAGAGAAAGGAAAACTTGAAATCGCATCATATGACCCCTTTAACACGGGTGAGAGTGTTGATGAGGACAAGGCTAGAGATCACTCCGTCATGCTGATTGAGTTAGAATAACAGACTGGAAGCTTTAAAAGGAGGGTGGTGCTTGAAATCATTGTTCTTCCTCTGTTAACTATGGTTACCTAGCAAGGATAATGCTGCTAATAAGATTGCACCTAAATCAACCATTTATCGGATCATCATGAACTTCAAGGAGAGAGGTTCAATTGCTGTGAAGAAGGCTTCAGGGCACCCAAGAAAGTCCAGTAAGTGACAGGACCGTCTCCTAAAGTAGATTCGGCTGCGGGATCAGGGCACCAGCAGTGCAGAGCTTGCTCAGGAATGGCAGCAGGCAGGTGTGAGTGCATCTGCACGCACAGTGAGGCCAAGACTTTTGGAGGATGGCCTGGTGTCAAGAAGGGCAGCAAAGAACCCACTTCTCTCCAGGAAAAACATCAGGGACAGACTGATATTCTCCAAAAGGTACAGGGATTGGAGTGATGCGAAGACTTTTGGAGGATGGCCTGGTGTCAAGAAGGGCAGCAAAGAACCCACTTCTCTCCAGGAAAAACATCAGGGACAGACTGATATTCTCCAAAAGGTACAGGGATTGGATTGCTGAAGACTGGGGTAAAGTAATTTTCTCTGATGATTCCCCTTTCTGATTGTTTGGGGCATCCGGAATAAAGCTTGTCCGGAGAAGAAAAGGTGAGCGCAACCATCAGTCCTGTGTCATGCCAACAGTAAAGCATCCTGAGACCATTCATGTGTGGGGTTGCTTCTCAGCAAAG
>NW_015539926.1:1642254-1654168 GCF_001515605.1 Sinocyclocheilus anshuiensis
TGGAGGATGGCCTGGTGTCAAGAAGGGCAGCAAAGAACCCACTTCTCTCCAGGAAAAACATCAGGGACAGACTGATATTCTCCAAAAGGTACAGGGATTGGATTGCTGAAGACTGGGGTAAAGTAATTTTCTCTGATGATTCCCCTTTCTGATTGCTTGGGGCATCCAGAATAAAGCTTGTCCGGAGAAGAAAAGGTGAGCGCAACCATCAGTCCTGTGTCATGCCAACAGTAAAGCATCCTGAGACCATTCATGTGTGGGGTTGCTTCTCAGCCAAGGGAGTGGGCTCACTCACAGTTTTGCCTAAGAACACAGCCATGAATAAAGAACGGTACAAAAACATCCACCGAGAGCAACCTCTCCCAACCGTCCAAGAACAGTTTGGTGATGAACAATGCCTTTTCCAGCATGCTGGAGCACCTTGCCATAAGGCAAAATGATAACTAAGTGGCTTGGGGAACAAAACATCGAAATTTTGAGTCCATGGCCAGGAAACTCCCCAGACTTTAATCCCATTGAGATCTTGTGGTCAGTCCTCAAGAGGAGGGTAGACAAACAAAAACCCACAAATTCTGACAAACTCCAAGCATTGATTATGCAAGAATGGCCTGCCATCAGTCAGGATGTGGCCCAGAAGTTGATTGACAGCATGCCAGGGCGAATTGCAGAGGTCTTGAAAAAGAAGGGTCATTGCATAAACTTATTGTAATTGTCAATAAAAGCCTTTGACACTTATGAAATTCTTGTAATTATACTTCAGTATACCATAGTAACATCTGACAAAAAGATCTAAAAACACTGTAGCAGCAGACTTTGTGAAAATTAATATTTGTGTCATTCTCAAAACTTTGGGCCACGGCTGTACTCAACCGCGGATGAGCACGGATGGACGAGTTCGGCACATACACAGTACCACCTAGTGGCCTCTCTCCTAAAGTTGATTCGGCTGCAGGATCGGGGCACCAACATTGCAGAGCTTGCTCAGGAATGGCAGCAGGCAGGTGCGAGTGCATCTGCACGCAGTGAGGCCAAGACTTTTGGAGGATGGCCTGGTGGCATCAAAGAGCCCACTTCTCTCCAGGAAAAACATCAGGGACAGACTGATATTCTCCAAAAGGTACAGGGATTGGATTGCTGAAGACTGGGGTAAAGTAATTTTCTCTGATGATTCCCCTTTCTGATTGTTTGGGGCATCCGGAATAAAGCTTGTCCGGAGAAGAAAAGGTGAGCGCAACCATCAGTCCTGTGTCATGCCAACAGTAAAGCATCCTGAGACCATTCATGTGTGGGGTTGCTTCTCAGCCAAGGGAGTGGGCTCACTCACAGTTTTGCCTAAGAACACAGCCATGAATAAAGAACGGTACAAAAACATCCACCGAGAGCAACCTCTCCCAACCGTCCAAGAACAGTTTGGTGATGAACAATGCCTTTTCCAGCATGCTGGAGCACCTTGCCATAAGGCAAAATGATAACTAAGTGGCTTGGGGAACAAAACATCGAAATTTTGAGTCCATGGCCAGGAAACTCCCCAGACTTTAATCCCATTGAGATCTTGTGGTCAGTCCTCAAGAGGAGGGTAGACAAACAAAAACCCACAAATTCTGACAAACTCCAAGCATTGATTATGCAAGAATGGGCTGCCATCAGTCAGGATGTGGCCCAGAAGTTGATTGACAGCATGCCAGGGCGAATTGCAGAGGTCTTGAAAAAGAAGGGTCATTGCATAAACTTATTGTAATTGTCAATAAAAGCCTTTGACACTTATGAAATTCTTGTAATTATACTTCAGTATACCATAGTAACATCTGACAAAAAGATCTAAAAACACTGTAGCAGCAGACTTTGTGAAAATTAATATATGTGACAATCTCAAAACGTTTGTTTTGTCCTCATATATATGCACTTGTTCAGACTTGCACTAAAAAAAGCCCAAACATTTTTTATACACCATATCAGATGTTGCTCTGTGTTTTCTGAATGAGTAACATTTGATATGTTCTTTTTTAACTCTTTAGCAGAACATTTTCAAGTGTGTGTTAACAATGGGGAAATTACATAATAATAACACAGAAATGAAAGAATACCTGTCTATTTATCAGCGTGTGGATGTCATCTCTTTTTAGAGCAGGGCAAATATAAGCAAAGGAAATGTGAACGTCCCTTCAGCGCAGTGAAGCCGACAGTTGGCCAGGAGGCCTCTAAAAGGTAATATCAGAAAATCATCACCCTCTACAAGCCACATAACCTGCTATTTCATCTCAATTTTATATGAAAAAATTACAGCATCGGTGCACAAATATGGTGTAGTTTCAATATGCAAGCCGGGATATATTTTTGTCAAAATAGTCTATCAAATTCTGCCTCCATTTATAAGTAGTTGTTTCCTGTTTGCACACAGTGGGACATTGAAATGGTGCATCTTTAGTATTTTAGTCTGTTGGTAATTTTCACGTTATTTTAATGATTTGGGGCTTGTTCGATTTGTCATTTAGGTGAATATCTTCAGAATTTAATTTCCTACGGACACAAGAGGTACTGTCCTCTGATTGGCTCGGACACCCACCTGTGACATGCCCGTGGCCAATCAGAGGTGAGTGTGCTGGGTGTGTATGTGTGCAGTAGAGGGGGAGTGTGTGTTGGGGAGCTTTGAGATTAGAGTTTGGCTTTCAGCAGCAGAAACTGAAGTGCTGAGGTGTGAAAGTTCTTGAAGTCCTTCCAGAAGCTTTATTAAATCTGGCATGTTTTTCACCAACTATTATTCACTAAAATACAAATAGTGATAAAGAGCTTGAGGAGATGCTGTTTAGTTCAATGATCATGTAATTATGCTTAATTGTATCTTGTTTTAAAGCAATTGTTCGCCCCAAAATGAAAATCTTCTCATCATTTATGCTACAGTTTGGGGTCGGTATGATTTTTTTTGTTGTTGTTTTTGAAAGAAATCTCTTATGCTCACCAAAGCTTATTTGATCTAAATTACAGTAAAAACAGTAATACTGTGAAATATTACAATTTACATTTTTTATTACAATTAAAATTTTTAAAAATATATATTTTAAAATGTATTTTATTCCTGTAATTGCAAAGCTGAATTATCAGCAGCCATTACTGTGGTTTTCAGTGTCACATGATCCTTCAGAAATCATTCTAATTTGCTGATTTGGTGCTCAAGAAGCATTTCTTATTATTATCAATGTTATAAACAGTTGTGCTGCTTTATATTTTTGTGGAAACAGAGATCCATTTTTTTTTAGGATTTTATGATAAATAGAAATTTCATAATATTAATTAAAAAAAATCAAACTGAACCCAAACTTTTAAATGGTGTTTGACTCATTTTCATTCTACGACTTACTAGTTTTTGTCTATCAAATAACATTAATGTGGACCCCACTAATTTTAATTTTGTGGACAAATTTTTCAAAATAGCTTCTTTTGTGTTTCAAAATAAGTTTTCATTTTTGGGTGAACTGTCCCTTTAAGAGGCTTTTCCCATCCTTTTGTTTGATTTCCAACTCCGAGATGAGACAAATAAGTCTTATTTCTATCAGATACCTGAGAGAAAGCTGTAAAATGTCTGTCTCTACATCACAGTTATTGTCTTCCCAATCTTGCAGAGATGACCTGCTGAATTGGAACATATCGACTCGTCTTGACATGTCATTTATAAGAGCGTTTGTGTCTCTGCAGGTGCCTAATGGCGGGGGATGTGGAGGTGTACCTTTCGCAAGGGCATGACGGCAGTGTGTCGTCGGGCTTCAGAGCCTTGTATGAGGAGCGACTGCTGCTCGATGTCACTCTGCTCATCGAGGAGCACCACTTCCAGGCGCACAAGGCTCTGTTAGCAACGCAAAGCGACTATTTCCGGGTCATGTTCACGGCCGATATGCGGGAACGTGACCAGGATAAGATTCACATGAAGGGGTTGACGGCAGCCGGGTTTGGTCACGTCCTTCGCTTCATGTACTACGGTTCTTTGGAGTTGAGCATGCTCTCGGTGCAGGAGATCCTGCAGGCTGCCATGTACGTGCAACTCGCCGAGGCTGTAGAGTTCTGCTGCTCCTTCCTGCTGGCCAAGATCTGCTTGGAGAACTGTGCTGAGGTCATGCGCTTGCTGGAAGACTTTAGTGTCGGCGTGGAAGGCGTGCAGGAGCAGCTTGACGCGTTTCTGCTGGAGAACTTTGTGCCCTTGATGGCACGACCGGACTTCCTATCTTATCTGAGTTTGGAGAAGTTGATGGCATATCTGGATAGTGACCAGCTGAGTCGATTTCCGGAAATTGAGCTGTACGAGGCGGTGCAGGCCTGGCTGAGACATGACCGGCGGCGCTGGAGACATACGGATGCGGTCGTGCAGAACCTGCGCTTTTGCCTCATGACCCCTGCCAATGTCTTTGAAAAGGTAAAAGTGCTTCCTTGTTCCTTATGTGTCATTGACAGATAAGAGAGAACACAACAGAAAAAGAGAAATCATTTAAAAATCTGGTTTTAAATGTTTGCCAAATTGTTTGATTACATGTGGTTTTCTGAAAACATTTATACTATTTTCAAGAAAAATAGTGGTCTAACCACTAAAGTAAAAACTATTGTTCTAGTTCTTCTGGACTATTTTAACAATGTACTTTACTACCTTTAGGGGCCTTGAACGTGGTAGTTCCATTGCTGTCTATGCAGGGTCAGAAAGCTCTCGGATTTCATCAAAAATAACTTTATTTGTGTTCCAAAGACGAACAAAGGTCTTAGGGGTTTGGAATGACATAAGGGTGAGAAATTAATGACAGAATTTTCATTTTCAGGTGAACTATCCCTTTAAGAAACATATTATATGACCCAGTCATGAGGATCTGCCGGGGTCCTCTCTGATATAACTAATTTTTTTATGCATTAATTTTTGTTTGGCAAACAGAAGTTTTTCGAATAATAAGCATTTTAAATGTTTCCTGAGCACCAAATCAACATATGTGAATGATTTCTGAAGGATCATGCTCACTGAAATAATGGCTGCTGAAAATTCAGCTTTGCCATCACAGGAATAAATTACATTTTAAAATAAAATTAAAATAGAAAACAGTTATTTTAAATTGTAATACTGTTACAATATTACTGTTTTTACTGCATTTTGATAAATTAAATGCAGCATTGACGAGCATAAGAGACGTCTTTCAAAAACGTCTTACTAACCCCAAATATTTGAACGGTAGTGTATTTATAAAGTGTCATGTCATTGACCTTTATCTGTTTCTTTCTGCTTGCACAGGTGAAGACATCAGAGTTCTACCGTTATTCCCGCCAACTGAGACTAGAAGTAGACCAGGCACTCAGCTACTTCCATCAAGTGAACGAACAACCGCTGGCGGAAACCAAGTCCAACCGCATCAGATCCGTGAGACCCCAGACTGCTGTATTCCGTGGAATGATTGGCCACAGCATGGTCAACAGCAAGATCCTCCTCTTGCACCGGCCCAAAGTGTGGTGGGAACTAGAAGGCCCTCAGGTGCCGCTCCGGCCCGATTGCCTGGCCATCGTCAACAACTTCGCTTTCCTGTTGGGTGGTGAAGAACTAGGCCCAGATGGAGAATTCCACGCTTCTTCTAAGGTCTACCGCTACGATCCCAGACAGAACTCCTGGCTACGCATGGCCGACATGTCCGTTCCCAGATCAGAGTTTGCGGTCGGCGTCATCGGGAAGTATATTTACGCCGTCGCCGGCCGCACTCGCGATGAGACGTTCTATTCTACGGAGCGTTATGACATTGTTGAGGACAAGTGGGAGTTTGTAGACCCGTACCCTGTAAACAAGTACGGCCACGAAGGAACCGTGCTCAACGGGAAGTTGTATATCACTGGCGGCATCACCTCCTCTTCCACCTCAAAACAAGTATGCGTTTTTGACCCGGGACGGGAGGGAACGTCCGAACACCGTATGCGGCGAACGCCTATCCTCACCAACTGCTGGGAGAACAAGTCAAAAATGAACTACGCTCGTTGCTTCCATAAGATGATCTCCCACAATGGGAAGCTGTACGTGTTCGGCGGGGTGTGTGTGATACTGCGTGCCTCTTTCGAGTCCCAGGGCTGCCCTTCGACGGAAGTGTACGACCCAGAGACCGACGAGTGGACTATTTTGGCCTCTATGCCTATAGGACGCAGCGGACACGGAGTGGCAGTGTTGGACGAACAGATCATGGTGCTTGGAGGACTTTGCTACAACGGTCATTACAGCGACTCTATCCTCTCATTTGACCCAGAGGAGAACAAATGGAAAGAGGACGAGTATCCCAGGATGCCTTGCAAACTGGATGGACTGCAAGTGTGTAGTTTGCACTTCCCAGAATACGTTCTGGAACACGTGAGACGCTGCAGCTGAGTCTTTGTAACTTCTCGACAGTTTAGGAGACAAACGTTTACAGGTGTGACAAGTAATACTAATACTGTTGAAGCTTTTAAACTGTAGGCCAGTGCTTATTTAAGAAGAAAACTCCTTTTTAGGCTTTCATTGTAGAAGGAAGGTTTGTTATTTGGTCCGTAAAAACGAATACAGACAACCTTTTTGCTCATACGTCTGACTCATTGCACTGTAATCATCCTGTAGAGCACATAATACTCTTCATGTTTCGCCACATTGTCTTCTATATGTGACGTTCTTCTATATCCCTTCATTCTCTTTACAGGAAGTCATGTTTTATGCGTGCGTATTTCCACAACAGGTAGTCTGCTGTGTCTAGGAGCGGTTGGAAAACAAAATGGGGACTAAATGAAGTAGAGGAACTCATGAAAAAAGTTACAAACTTCCCTGTCCCTTTTTTCTTTGACATTTACTAATCTAAGAATGCATTTGTGCTGATACTAGTGATGTTGTAGTGGATAATGACTGTAATGATTGTAATCTTGACGATGATGTTGACAAGCATTGCACTCGTATAAGGGCGTATATTACTGCTCTACAATAACACCAGTCCTCCACTGCTGACTGCAAAGAGAGAAAAGGGGACGGCAGAGATTAGGGGACGCGTAGTTCCCACTTCTCCAACCTTTATTAGTTGTGCTTATGCTTATTTTCAACTTATTTATTAAAATGGCAAAGCCTTGCCTTGATCCAATCTGTGTAATGTAATGAACTGCTTTCTCTGTGTGTGTGTGTGTGTGTGTGTGTGTGTGTGTGTGTGTCTGTCACTCATTTTGTTTCACCAGCAAAGGGCTAAAGCACATATGCATCTTGTGTTTAATGTCTTAATGAAACACTAACAGCAGTTCTGTAAGTTTAGGCATCCACTATGTATTAAAATCAGTTGTGGTTAAAGGGATAGTACACCCATTATTCATCAATTTCTCACCCTTATTTCGTTCCAAGCCAGTTTGAGTGAAGATATTTTAAAAATGTATGTTTTTGTTTGTCTGTGCAATGATAGTCAATGGGGTCCAAACAAAAGTTGTTTTGGACCCCATTGACTTTCAGTGTATGGATAAACACATCGTCTTTTCTGTTCTGCATTTGGAATGACGCAAGGGTGTGTCTGAATCTTCATTTTTGGGTGAACTATCCCTTTAAGATGATCTTGAAGGTTTTTGGCACTGTCATTTCCTGTTATGTGTTCTGGTTGGTTCCTACTTCCTCAAACACTAACTTTGAGCTTTTGTCTCTTTCATGTGACATTTCTCATCCAAAATTCATGTACATATAGATGCCAAACTGTGGTCTGTAAGGCTCAAGATGTAATAATCATTCACAGCGGTAGATTTTAACCTTGTCTTGTTATCCTTTAGCAGAATAACAGACAATTATTCCACTATAATAATAATAATAATAATCATCCAAAGCCCTGTATCTTGTTCTTGAGAGGAATATAAACAGATTTGCGAACTTGTTTACCAAAATCTGCTGGTTCACTGGTATTTGAAGACTTTGTAATTAATTTCCAGAAATAAATGTTCATACCGTCCAACTCTCTGTTTTCTAATTGAATACAAGCACCTGCTGTGCTGCTGTTTTGGGGTTTAGTGTGTATTTGAGCCTCTGTCTTCTTTAGATATCAGCATCTTATCCTGTGGGTTTATCCCTGTAAGAGGATCCACCAGCAGGACGGGACGGGTGCTGTGACTCTAAGCCTGTTCTCCAGCTTGTGTTGCCATGTCTGACAGAAGAGCAACATGGTGCTATATTGGGGAAAATGCATTCCTGTAGCTCAGAGTAAAAGCATGCTGATAGCAATGCCAAGGTTGTGAGTTCAATTCCCAGGGAATGCATGAGCTGATAAAAATGTGTACATTTAATGCAACATAAGTCACGTTAGATAAAATTGCCAAATGTGTAAAAAAGAAAAAAAAAGTGTGGAAAGGTGCCTTGTGGGTGTTTTTGGCCATGGGGCCTAATGTCTCTTGGTACTTTTGAAGTCGTCTTTTGAATTGAATTATAACCACATAAACTTTGCAGAATTCAAGGCACAATATGTAAGATTTTTTTATTAAAATATCCCAAAACTACTAAAACAGTGTTATATATTTTGCTGACTTGTATACTTTATCCCAAATGTTTCAAAGAATGTTTAAATCCAGAGAAATAAGCAATTTTAACATCTCGGTTACGTATGTAACCTTGGTTCCCTGAATAGGGGAACGAGATGCTGCGATGACGTCATCGCTTTGGGAACACCTTCGGTGTGACGAATGTCTGAAGCCCTTATACCATCGCGCCAATTTATTGGCCAAATAGCGCTTAGCACCGCCCCCAATGCACACGTAGGTGAGCTATATAGCGTGCTGCGTGCTATTTCCATCAGATTTCACTGATTTCCGAAGAAGCGCTATCAAGGTACGGAACGGCCGAGCATCGCAGCATCTCGTTCCCCTATTCAGGGAACCAAGGTTACATACATAACCGAGATGTTCCCTCTCATAGGCTCACTTTCATGCTGCGATGACATCATCGCTTTGGGAACGCTATACCATAACGCCTGACGTACCTTAGATAGCTGGAAGACCGAGGAAAGCGTCTGCTCAAGCGGATAAGACCCGGGAGCCAGGAGCCATCCTCACGTCCAGACTGTAAAACGCTAACTGACCCCTCTTCAACTGGGGAAAAAGCCTCCAAAACCACTTGTTGAAAACGAAACGGAGTCGAAGCAACCTTCCGAACATAATCAGGCCTAGGTCACAAAAAGACTTTAACCAGCCCCGGGGCAAAGTCCATACATGAAGGACTGACGGATAGAGCCTGCAGATCCCCTACTCTCTTAAGGGAGGATAAAGCCACCAAAAGAATCGTCTTGAGGGTCAAGAGCTTCTCTGACACAGACTCCATCGGTTCAAAGGGATGGCCTGTCAGGCCCTCCAACACAATCGATAAGTCCCAAGAAGGAACTCGGGCTGGGCGGAAAGGCCTAAGCCGTCTCGAACCCTGCATAAAACGTGACACCAGGGTGTGACGACCAACCGAAGCACCTCCTACGAGTGCATGTCCTGCCGATATGGCCGCCACGTACACTTTAAGAGTGGCGGGGGTAACCCCTTCAGAAAAACGACTCTGAAGAAACTCCAGTACTGAACCTATAGGGCAGTGAACTGGACCGACTGGACGTCCTTGATGGACAGCTCCCCAGCCCGTGAGGGACGTGTCCGTCGTGACCGTCTTGCGGCAACACAACGTCCCCATCTGAACCCCCCCCAGAAGGAACTGGGGTCTCATCCACGGGCTTAGAGTACGAAAGCCCCTGCGTGTCACCGTAATTCTGCGAAGCGGATGACAATGCTGACAAGGCAGCAGGACACTCTTTTGAAGGTTTGTCCGTAACCCTAGGCTCCTCAGATGATTGAGTACCAAATCTCGATGTATCCTTGCCTGATCCTGGGATTGGGCTAATATTAGCCAATCGTCCAGGTAGTTCCAAGATTCGGACGCCCTGGAGCCGCAACGGTGCCAGAGCTGCGTCCATACATTTGGTAAACGTTCGAGGAGCCAAAGCTAGTCCGAACGGAAGAACACAGTATTGGTATGCTTTGCCCTCGAAAGCAAACCTGAGGAACTTCCTGTGCCTCCTGACGATCTGGATGTGAAAGTATGCATCCTTTAGATCGATGGTCACAAACCAATCTCCGGATTGGACCTGAGACAGAATGGACTTCACTGTTAACATCTTGAACTTGCTCACTCTGAGCACAAGATTTAGACGACGTAAGTCCAAAATCGGACGTAAACCACCATCTTTCTTGGGCACAACAAAATACCGGCTGTAGAAGCCTGACTCCATCTGAGTGGGGAGTATCTCCTCTATAGCCCCTTTCTCTAGGAGTGACACGATCTCCTGACTTAAAATCGAGGCGTCCCCAGGACGTACCGTCGTAGGGAGAACCCCGCTGAAAGGAGGTGGCCCTTTCCGAAACTGGATCCCAACAGTGGGAGCTTTGGAGGCCGTCATAAACGGGCCATGCTCGCATGAGCCTTGGGCTTTCTTTCGAACTCTGAAGGCTGGAACGCGCAGAGTATCTGAGAGGGTGCTCGTCGTAAGGACTCGACCTAAGACTGCCTGAGCCGCAATATGTGGCGGGACCGTCAAGATCGGAGTCAGGAGGCCACAGCGAGAGAGGAATACGCTTGTGCGGCGTACACTCTCTCTAAAGGAGGGCCTGGCCTCCGAAGACGAGCAGAGGAATCAGGAACTGCTATTAGGGGCCTGAGGACGAGAGGGCTTTGCCGTCGAACTCAGGTCCACTCGCTTGCGTTGCCGTGCGTAAGCCGGTGGGCGAGACCTAGGACCCCAGTCTTTACGAGGGGGTAACTTAGGCGATGGCTCATGTGGCTGTGCCTCATGACGCTGTAAGGAGGACGAGCGTGAACGAG
The DNA here is from genome assembly GCF_001515605.1 of Sinocyclocheilus anshuiensis. NCBI lineage: Eukaryota > Metazoa > Chordata > Actinopteri > Cypriniformes > Cyprinidae > Sinocyclocheilus > Sinocyclocheilus anshuiensis. The sequence goes on from NW_015539926.1 coordinate 1,653,089, forward strand.
CCGCAGGTGGCTGACGCTCTACTTCCCTAGCCCTGCGCGGGATGAGCTGACGAAACGCGGCGGACTGCTGTTTCGCTGCTCGAAACTTCTCCACGACCGTAGTGACCGAATCTCCGAACAGATGGGGACGTCCAAAAGAAAAGTCCTTCTCCTTAATGTCAGTGAAAGTGAGCCAAAGATGGCGCTCAGCTGACACTAACCCTGCCATGGACCTGCCCACTGCCCGAGCTGTGTGCTTGGTAGCCCTAAGCGCCAAGTCAGTAGCTCGTCTGAGCTCTTTAACGGCCTCTGGAGTCAAGCCTTCTCCCTCGTCCAGCTCCGTTGACTCGCCCTCTAAGCGCCTCGGCTCGCATGCGTCACCCCAAACGACCGTCTCGTGTGGCAACCGCAGAAACGGGATAGCGGGGGTTAGACCCGAGGCCTACTTTATTTGAGAAGGCCTCGAACCTCGAGCGCAGTGCTTTTAGCCGTAGGCTATCACAGTGTCGACAATCAAGAGAGGCCGCTAAGCGCCGCTTGGGCGTGTTGTAGGCCCAAACATTGTACGCACCTGTCATGAGTGTCTCCTCCTGCGATGAACCTGTCACACGGCTCGATGCATCTCCTGTAGCTCATCGTGTCCGCTGAAGAGGAGTAAACTGCTCTTAGAACAAATTAGCTGAGAACACGATAAAATAACGCTTTCCTACGGGCGACAGATGATTCACTTCCTGAAGGAAATGAAATCTGATGGAAATAGCATGCAGCACGCTATATAGCTCACCTACGTTTGCATTGGGGGCGGTGCTAAGCGCTATTTGGCCAATAAATTCGCGTGATGGTATAAGGGCTTCAGACATTCGTCACACCGAAGATGTTCCCAAAGCGATGACGTCATCGCAGCATCGAAGTGAGCCTATGAGAGGGAAATAGTGACACAGACCGTGTCCATAGTGTCATTGTGTCGCCTGCCAATGACGTCATAACCCCTCGATTTCCGGTTTTGTTTTGTAGAAAACATGGAAACACCAAAGACGCTTTAATATGTTGTGTGTTTTAATAGACCGGTGACGACTGCACAGAGTAGCATTATAACAGAAC
>NW_015539926.1:1654465-1705200 GCF_001515605.1 Sinocyclocheilus anshuiensis
TGGCCTGGAGAGAGCGAGAGAAAAGGAGAGAACTCCGTTGACTCGCCCTCTAAGCGCCTCGGCTCGCATGCGTCACCCCAAACGACCGTCTCGTGTGGCAACCGCAGAAACGGGATAGCGGGGGTTAGACCCGAGGCCTACTTTATTTGAGAAGGCCTCGAACCTCGAGCGCAGTGCTTTTAGCCGTAGGCTATCACAGTGTCGACAATCAAGAGAGGCCGCTAAGCGCCGCTTGGGCGTGTTGTAGGCCCAAACATTGTACGCACCTGTCATGAGTGTCTCCTCCTGCGATGAACCTGTCACACGGCTCGATGCATCTCCTGTAGCTCATCGTGTCCGCTGAAGAGGAGTAAACTGCTCTTAGAACAAATTAGCTGAGAACACGATAAAATAACGCTTTCCTACGGGCGACAGATGATTCACTTCCTGAAGGAAATGAAATCTGATGGAAATAGCATGCAGCACGCTATATAGCTCACCTACGTGTGCATTGGGGGCGGTGCTAAGCGCTATTTGGCCAATAAATTCGCGTGATGGTATAAGGGCTTCAGACATTCGTCACACCGAAGATGTTCCCAAAGCGATGACGTCATCGCAGCATCGAAGTGAGCCTATGAGAGGGAAATAGTGACACAGACCGTGTCCATAGTGTCATTGTGTCGCCTGCCAATGACGTCATAACCCCTCGATTTCCGGTTTTGTTTTGTAGAAAACATGGAAACACCAAAGACGCTTTAATATGTTGTGTGTTTTAATAGACCGGTGACGACTGCACAGAGTAGCATTATAACAGAACTTTTAAACGTATCTACTATGATAAAACTGCTGCTTTACATATAATCCTAAATATTCATCTTTCCAGATATATTTTGTAAATAAGAGTTGCTTTAATAATGTCCTTGTGAGTTTTTGGCCTATTCATCATTGCGATACTATGAAATCTACTTCTGCCTCTGAGTAATAAAAGGTAATTAATGGCAATTAATTATTTCCTCATAATTGCAATCTGATCTCCCAATTGTGACTTTAAATCTCACAATGTAATTTCATATCTCTACTGCAGCTTGATGTCTTGGAAATGCACAGTTGTGTCAGTGTTAGATGCTGTCTTGGACACTTATGGTTTTAGTTGCTTACTATCTGGGTTGTGTCATTTCCCCCAGTTTGTTACAGTGGACTTCACTGTGATATGTGATCCAAAGAGGGTTCACGCTCTGCTGTCTTGTTTGTCATGGAGTGTCTCTGTTTTCGTGACTGTAACGTTAGCATTTATCTTATCGGTGGTTTTAGTTAAAAAAAAGTGATATTGTGCAATCAAGCAACTGAACAAGGGTAGATTAGAAATAAACGCGTATGTTGGTAATGTTAATTAGAAGATAAAAGGAAGACTTAACGGTACCAACCATAACATGAAGTTAACAACAGATTTTCACATCTTGTCAGAATATTACACGTCACGAAGATAATGAGTATGTGTCAACTCCTCTGGCTATTACAGACATTATAATTCTGGTGTGCTTAGCGATATAGTGTGTTAGATAAAAGAATGCCGATGATTGAATGAATGCCGGAAGTGATTTCCGCTTAGGTAAAAAGGGCTGTAATGTTCCTGATGCGCACGTGGCGCCGTGGCTTAGTTGGTTAAAGCGCCTGTCTAGTAAACAGGAGATCCTGGGTTCGAATCCCAGCGGTGCCTTTTGAATGCGTTTCATGCAACCTTTAACGTTACACTGCTCTGATAATAATGATTATTTATTATTCTTTTTATAATCTTTTTTCCCTCAAGGAAATATCTCTCAGGTTTGGTCATTTTAATGCCAGCTTCTGTTTAGGCACATACTGTATATGGCTACAAAAAAGCGATCATCCAAATCTATGTTTACCTGCAAAATGCAGAGGGTCAAACAAACAATTATTAAACATAAACCAATTAGTAAAACAGCAACAGCGGTAACATAAAAAAAAAGATTTTACCATTGTTTTGAGCAACAAAATCTTCAGTAACTTTACAATAACAACACTGTATTATAAAATTATTATGAAATTGTCTACCCTTGTTAAATAGCTGACCCTTGTCAGAAAATGCAATTAGTGTTGACTTGTTTCTCTCAACAGCAGTTTTAGTTTGTATGACAGAAAACAACGTTTTGTACTGGAGCTGTAACGTTACCCAGAGCTGTTTCTCAAATCAAAATGAGCTACAGCACGCCCTCTGGTGGCAAACAGTCAATAGAGACGTTTATTTCGTGTTTTAGGTTTATTACGCATGCAGAAATTCATTCGTCAAACATCAGGACCATTAAAATAGTGATTTAAAGTCGTTAACGTCGTACAACTTAGGAAAAGCAGTCACAGCATCTAAAAACATGCTCTTCCTATACGCATGTCTATAGTATAATTCAGATCATTTCATATATAACTGCTAACATAAAACATATAGCTGCAAACACTATATTTTTTTTTATTGTGATTAATTTGAACATTTGTACTTAAAATAATAATTATTATTATAGCAGAGAATGTTAGGATTTCTAATAGGACGATAAATATTACAATAACACTATAAATCATATCTGCACACCACTATAAATCCATATACTTTCAACTAAAACAATCTTGCTAACTCATGATGAATGGCATCGAGTGGGTTACGACAATTTTATGGTGGGCGTTGCTAAAAGGGACAAACATTGAAATCTGCAGTCTGTGTCAGATTTCAGCCTTTTCGTTTTCTCACAGCGAAATAAATCCGAGCTTCAGCGGTGCGGTAAGTGCATTTCCGTAAATGCAAAGTACAAACCGATTAAAGACTATAATGCAGAATGCGGTGTGCGTGATTGTCCCTAGCAGCATTAGTACGCGCTACTTCTACCGAATGCTTTTGCTATTTGAATCACGTGATTCATTCACATAACATTTCGTTTGAAAGACTGCAGAATGTGGAGCATTCAAGTGCCAGATCTCAATTTTAGCCTATTTAATCTAATTGTACTTGCAGAGTCTAAAAAGAGTTATTGGTGAATTTTACAGATAGTTGTCGTCGACTATAAATGAAAGTGCAGACTGTTTTGATTTCATGTTCACCCAGCAGAACGCTTCCATAACGTTAGCACATGCTTCGGTTATTTTTCGGGAACCACATAATAATATTCTACAAACGTTCTCTGTTTTGTAACAAAAAACGAACCTTTGTAGAACGTAACAGGGAGTTTTTATAACAAGCTAAAGTCAAGAGAACCTATACAGAACGTTATGTGCTTATTGTGTTTTATGTTATAACCAAAAAACTAGCGTTCACAGAAAGGTCTGGTTTGCTGAAAAAGAAAAGGTTTGCTAGGTAAGTTAATTCCAGTTTGTGATTTGTGATTTCACGAAATAAATACAGCCTGAAATAACATTGCATATGTAACAATGCAGCTATATATTTGATGCACAAAATATCTAAAGTGTATATTATAATAATATACACTTTAGATATTTCGTGTATCAAATATAATGTAGGCTATTATTAAGATCATTCCGTCTCATAAATAGTATTATTAATAATAAAAGAATAAAAGATGATCACAGCACAAATAAACATGGTCACAAATGTTTTGAATAAGTAACTTACTGAATGACATTATAAAATTGTAGATTTAACAAAAAATATTTGCATTAACATAAAAATAATCAGTTTTTATAACCCCCCCCACAATCGCCTTTCAGATTTTAAAGTATGTTCTTCATTGTTTGCAACTATATATTAAATATTTTTGGCCTCTGTTTACAGTTGTGACAAGGAATAACCCACATACTGTCACAAACTCTTTTATTATTATTATTAATTTTCATTGAATTTATTTTTCAAGAAGAGGCATACAGTTTTTGGAAAATTGGGATTAAATAAAACGAGCTCACAATGCTTTCCTTTTTATGAACAGATGGCAAATGAAGCAAAGCCCTGTCCATGTGATATCGGGGACAAGATTGAATATGGAGGTCTTGGAGAGGAAGTTCAAATCGAGCACATTAAAGCTTATGTGGTGAAGCCTCCAGCATCAGAGAAGGCCATTATTGTAATTCAAGACATTTATGGATGGCAGCTACCAAACACCAGACACATGGCTGACATGCTCTCAGCCAATGGATACATGTAAATATCTGATTTCTGTTTTTTAAAATATGAAAACGGTTGCAGATATACCTGTTCTTACTTGATTCTTTTGCAGTGCTATATGTCCAGATTTCTTTGTTGGAAAAGAGCCATGGAGCCCATCTCACGACTGGTCAACATTTCAGCAGTGGCTTGAGGACAAAAAGCCTACAGACATCAAAAAGTACAAATTCAATAAATGAAATGTTCCTATCTGATGAACTTGACCATACCTTTGAAGGAAAGACTAAACAATCTTGTCATTTAACCAGGGAAGTGGATGTTGTATTGAAGTATCTGAAGGAACAGTGCGGTGCGAAGCATATAGGTGTTGTGGGCTTCTGCTGGGGTGGTGTTGCGACACACTACATTGGTCTTCAGTATCAGGAAATCAAAGCTGCTGTCTCGGTCTATGGTAATCCATTTGTTGTGTCTACTTGAACAGTCAAAGACACAGGAAATATGTGGCAAGATGCTTTCTGCAATCCAAGAAATTGTAAATATAAACTCCTTTTACACAGGTATCGTTAGAGAGCGGGAAGACAGGTTTGATCTCAAGAGCCCAACCCTCTTTATCTTTGCGGAAAACGATGCAGTCATTCCACTTGATCAGGTAAGCTGAGGTCAAAGCACCATATATTCCATATACATACAGTGTTGGGAAGGTTACTTTGGAAATGTAATAGGTTAGATTACAAGTTACCCTACTTAAAATGTAATAAGTAGTGTTACTTTTCAATTACTTTATTAAAGTAATGTAACTGATTACATTTGATTACTTTTCTAAATTTCTAATGTTTTCAACTATTAATCATCATTGGTGTTTCAATTTATGAAAGAACTCATTTAAATCTGTATGTGGGAGTGTGCAGGAAAAAATCTGATGTAACCCCCTTTGTAATCCTTAACATTTTCATAAGTAACTGTAATTTAATTACAAAGTTTTTCTTAGTAACTGTAACTGATTACAATTACTTTTATTTTGTAATTAAATTACGTAATTCCGTTACATGTAACTAGTTACTCCCCAACACTGTATACATATATATTCCATCATAGTTCTTTCCACATCCTATTGATTTATTAATGCCACGGTAAGGATTATGTTACATGGATAAGCTTTATTTAATTTGCACCTATCGAATGCTTTACTTTCAGGCCAAACAGCTCAATTTAAATATAATCAGATCAATTTTCTTTCAAATGAATTTGTAGTATCCTATTACAAATACAGTGTAGCATTCAATCTAATATACTTTTATTTGAATATCAGTTCTAAAGGATAAGAAATAATAAATGGGGGTAAATGTATTCATGAATAAACTTGTATCAGGGCCATAAACTTTGCACAGATAAATCAGTTAATGTTTATTGTTCTCGTACTTTTAACCAAGGTGACTACACTAGAGACAAGACTGGAGGAAAAGTGCACTGCTGACTTCCAAGTGAAAATCTTCCCAAAGCAGACACATGGGTTTGTCCATCGCAAGAGACAAGACATTAATCCAGATAATAAACCTTATATAGAGGAGGCCAGGACAGATATGATCAACTGGTTGAATAAGTACATGTAAACTGCAATGGGTTAAAATAACTGATGTGAAGGTTAAATATTCTCTAATGGCAAAGTCTGATGATAAAAATCAATCATTGTGCACCAGCATTAACTTCAAACACACTTTTGCAGTTGTGTGTATGTATTTTTGGATGATGAACTCTACTCGAGATTCCAACATTAAGAAAGTGACAACCAACAGAAACAAATCTGAAAACAAAAGTTTAATGATCACTTCGGTACTACATTGAACTGTATCAAATGATAAATAACAGTACGAAGGTTCGACATTCCTTTAGAAGTGCTTGAGACTGTTCATTTCACCACAGCTACACGACGCTCAGTCTTCAGGCTCGCCGGGGCCCCTGATGTCATCAATCTTCAGAATCATCTTGACTACTTGAGTGGCCAGAGAAATCTGCTGTTTCTTTCCAATGAGGGTCTCAATCACATGCTGTTGCTTCATGTCTGCAAAGATTTAAGTCAAATTAAATGCTAATTATCAACAAAGACTGATTAAATTGATCAACAGTGACACTGAAGAATTTAACAAAAATAGTTAACTTTGTTCATCAAAAAACCTTGGAAAGAAAATGTATTATAGTTTCCACAAAAATAGTAAGCAGCACAATTGTTTTAAACATTTATAATGAGAATAAATATTCCTTGAGCACCAAATCAACAAATTCGAATGATTTCTGAATGATCATGTGACCCTGAAGACTGGAGTAATGGCGGCAGAAAATTCAGCTGTCATCACAGAAATAAATTACATTTGAAAATATATTTAAAATAGAAAACTGTAATAATATTTCACAATGTTACAATTTTTACGGTATTTTTGAACAAATAAATGCAGTCTTGCTGCACACAAGAGACTTCTAAAATATTTAAAAATCTTAAACATTTGAACTGTAGTGTATATAAAACTTTTTTAAATAGCTTCTTCCCCCCACTTCCCACAAGTACTAAAAATACATTTCTTTACCTGCTGTTTTTCTTAAATTCATACATCTGTTTACAATTTCATATCACTAAAGTAAAATAAAGAAGTCCATACCATTTGTTGATAAATGTAGGCAATCAATTCCAAGTGCAGGGTTGTTTTCCTTGACTTGTCGGGCTCTGACCTCTGTCATTGTTTGAATGGGGTTCAAACCACTGTTCTCGGCCAGTGCCATAGGAATGACCTCCAGAGCATCAGCGAACGCTCTCATGGCATACTGTTCCAGAGAGGGGCACTGGAATAGAAGCAGAGCATTTTAAACACAGACCTAACACATCTCTTGCACCTCAGGACTGAGAGCGTGTGGAGTACAGATGACTCTAAATATAGTATACCTTATCAGCTGCCTGGTTGACTGCAAGAGCACAGGAGATCTCTGATGCACCGCCACCGTACACAATGCGGTTATCCCTCACGAGGTTACGGATGACGCACAGAGCATCATGGAGAGCTCTCTTAGCCTCTTCAATAATCTAAATGATTCAGATGAATAGGCGAAGGAGATGACAAAAACATTGTAACAGTGATACAAAAACAGACTTAATATCTTGAAGGGGTAAAACATCCCAATTTAGCTCTTAAAACTCTTTACCATTTTGTTCCCGCCACGGATGAAGATCGTCACAGCTCTGGAGTTCTTGCATTCCTCAATAACCAGCATTCTGTCTTTAGTGGTCCCAAAGCAGATTTCCTTCACCAGTCCAGCAGTGCCCAACTTCTCTGGAGTCAGCTCGCAGAATCGGGGCACGATACGTCCTCCGGTAGCAATGGCGATGAGCTGGAAATGTTTACATAAAATCTCAAGTTTGTTCATACTTCCAATAACCCATCTGTACTATACACAATGATATAAAAAAAAATCTGGAGTCAGTACTTTTTTTGCTGTAAGAAATTAATACTTTGATTCAGAAAGGATGCAATAAATTGATCAAATGTGACAAAGACATTTATAGTGTTACAAGAGAGTTCCATTTTAAATAAATGCTGTTCTTTGAACATTATATTAATCAAGGGATTCTGACAAAAAAAAAGTACCATTTTCTACAAAATGCAGCAACGGAAGAAATGTTTCTTGAGCACCAAATGTGCATTTTCGAATGATTTCTGAAGAATCATGTGACAATGAAGACTGGTGTAATGATGCAGAAAATTCTGACCCAAAACTTTTGATCAGTAGTGTTCTGCAGTATGGTTTTTACAAACCTCAATCTCAGGTCCACCGACCCAGCGGATCGCAGGAAGCTCATTCTGCAGAAGTAAGTGATTGGCTTCATCATCAAATCCCCACTGGCAGATGGCAAGATTAGCCCCGTTCTCCTTGACCTTTAGAAGAAGCGTTTTAACAGGAAAAAATACAAAAAGAATTACATTCAATTATATGATCAGTGTTAAATATTTATGATAAAAATCAAACTCAAGATGCAAATTAATGCAATTTAATTCTGATTAAAACTGGCCTGATTATTCCACAATATTCAAAACGTAGCTTTAAATAACTTTACTGAAGGGGGCTGTCATGCAAAATGAGAAAATGTCATTATTGCTAGTAAAAAAAAGGAAAACCATTGGTTTTGATCTTCTTAAAATACACACAAAATCTGATCCTAACTTCTATTAAAGATTCCTGTTTTATATATGTTCTCTTCTATTTTATAACTTTATAAAAATATTCTGAAATACAAATTATAAATACATACTACATCTTGATGTACAATATTAAATTAATAATGCATACTAAATAAAATAATAAATTAAAACAATACCAAAATTACCTTAGGAAAGCATGTAAACAGAAGCATACAACATACAGACCTGTCGAATCATTTCCTCAAACTTCTCCTTCTCATACTTCTGCAGAGCTTTGTAGTCCTCCACTGAGGTCACATCAAGCTTATGCTTGGTTTTGGGCTTGGGGGGCTCAAATGGGCAGGTGAGGATGGCGATTTTTGTGTCCTTCAGTACCTGCATGTACATGCTTATTAACAAAGACTTTACATATGATAATCATGCCATGCATATGCAACCAGAAATGAATATTAATAGTAAACACAAACCTTGGGCATCTGAGGGTGACTGAACTCTTTGTCCACAATGACACCTTTGATGAGCTGAGTATCCTCTAGTTTACCACCGACTTTTCCTTCAACTTTGATAAGCTCGAAGTCAACATCCTTCCTCTCCATGTCAGCCACTGTCAGGATGGCATTGACAGCGATCTCTGCCATCTGTCTGTGGCACCGGTTGATTCTACAAACCAAAAAAAATATTTTTCTTAGAATATTCTCATTAGCTGTTAATTTAAAAAAACTTCTAAGACAGACACTCACACTTTGGATCCTAGCGTGGTCATGGCTGTCTGAATAAGAGGCTCTGTGTTGTTGGGATCCACTGGGAAACTGTCACCAATTTCGTCGAGCTGCTCAATGGCAATCTTTGCGGCCTGGTCATAACCATCGGTGATCCTGATGGGGTGAATGCCTCTGTCCAACAGCTGCTCGGCCTGCTCTAGAAGAGCTCCTGCCAAAACTACAGGGCCAAACAAACACATTAGACCACAAAAGCTACACTGGGTAAGCAGAAAACGTACTTTTCTTAAAAAACATACTACTGTATGTGACCCTGGACCACAAAACCAGTCTTAAGTAGCACGGGTATGTAGCAATAGCCAAAAATAGATGTATGGGTCAAAATGCTTTTTCTTTTATGACAAAAAATCATTAGGATATGAAGTAAAGATCATGTTCCATTAAGATATTTTGTACATTTTCTACTGTAAATATCAAAACTTAATTTTTGATTAGTAATATGCATCGCTAAGAACTTCATTTGGACAACTCTGAAGTAGGGATGCACCGATGTATCGGCCGATTTTTGATTATTTTAAAGCCATCGGCATATCGGACATAGCATGAAAAGGGGCGATACTGATGGTTTATTAATTAAAAGCATGGAGACAACGAGTAGCATGTCTGTTGCATAATCCAATGTTTTTCAAAATAATTAAATACTTTCCAAAACAAAATAAAATCTGTATAAAATATAGTTTGTCAGACGGCATAGTACGGCCATATGCAAACGTGACGCTGACGCATCCAACGAGTGAAATGCCCGCTCTCAGCTGTGAACTCATCATAGGTAAGTGGCAATGGCAATGCACCGGCGTTAGAGTTTATCCGAGGATATGTCACGAACCGCCAAGCATTAGGCCTACATTTGAGTGAAAATGAATGGCAGGTAATATGCAGCTTTTTGTTTGAAACCAGTGTAGAACACGGATTCACACAAGGTCACATCACGCACCTGCAGCGTTTCTGTGAACGGAGAAAACAGAATAAAACGATATAGGCTACATAAAAAGGAATATATAGGCCTATACACAAAATATATTTCACTTAAATCATTAACAGATTAACAAAGCGAAAGAAAAAAATTGTGCTGAGTTTTGGATAATTGTAACGCGCTCCGAAGTTCATGGGGAAAAACAACAAGACGGCAGAAAGCAGTTTTCTTTATTTTGCAAAAGCTTTACAGTTTTGAATGATGTTTTGCTTCTATCTGTATTACAAACCAGCGTTGGTATGGCCATACATTACGGAATAACTGTTGGGAAAACAATGCAGTGATCGCGTCAGTGCCTCACACGCACATACAACAAAGTTTTGCTAATTTGACATCGTAGCCTGTTCATTATCAAAATAAAATAGTTAAACATAAAAAGTTACACTGCTCAATTTAAAAAGTCTGTAGTACAGTCTGTGCCGTTCAGTTTGACCAGCGCCTCACTGCTGATATAGCCTATATGTGAAGGATGATGTTTTATGTCGATAATGCGAGAGTGAAGAACAAAGCCTATAGTTTACATAATAAATAATAGGTTAGCATCCAGATACTTCGCGAATATGGAAACATTTGGATTTGTGCAGAATGAGAGAGGTAGGCTTCAGTTTCTTTTAAATTAATTCGTTTTGGTTTGACGCTTATATTTAGCCTAAATACAACTTTAGAGGATTTGTTGTGGAGAGAACGGAACTAAAATAGCCTAATTGCGTTTGTTATTTTGCTTTTATTTACCATTATTTTAGACTACATTATTTCTGAATGTAATAATAAAATGTAACGTACAGCCTACTAATTTAGGCTGTTTTTTTCCCCTCTCAAAAATGCTTATAGGAGTAGCGTTTTTTGTCCAAGCTGAAACATTTTTAAATATATTGAAAAAAATTATTTAAAGCTGCAGTCTGTAAGTTTTGCCTCTTTGTTGCCATCTCTGTTTGAAAACCTGCAATTGCAGCTGTGTGTGGAATTATTTTCCTTGCATGGGTTGTGCGGCGGCACAGCTCCAGCGCGGATGAATCTAATGTTTTGAGGTGAATGTATGGCAGTCAGTCACCGCACTGGTGTGGATATTTACTATACTTCGCAATCACAGATTCTAGCCTACGTCTTGGAATATGACCCAAATAAGAATTTTCACCGGATACTGTCATCTGAACAAGTTACAAGTTTGCCACGTTTGTTCTGACCAACTGATGAAAAAAGCATTACAATAAAATCGAGCTACCAATGGTGATTTAATCTAATTAGCTTATATCACATCAAACTGTGCAAATTATTATTATTGTTATACTTTATTCTCAAATTGTTAATGTTAACAACATCAGCATTGCGTGACTGAGTAAAAATTTAATTTCATTCACATGCGTTTTATAAACACATCTGGATTACAATCCACCATCAAAATTATACATTTAATTATTCTAGCTGCTGTGAGAAAAGGCTATAAACGATCCTCCACCTAAGCTAACCGTTGTGAAACAGGCTAAAGTAAGGTGATGGTTTTGAACACTGGATGGTTATGTACTTGCTCAAATATAGATTTCGGATCATTTTTAACCAAAAAAAAGTTACGGACTGCAGCTTTAATGTTTTTATTGAGTTGACAGTTTTTTCTTTTGTTTAATACATTTGTCTTTGGTAAATCTAGAAAAGATTATGCTGTATTGGCTATGACTAAGCGAGATCAAGACTCTCTTCATGAATTTTTTGTTGTTTTTGAGTAAATTAAACGCTGTACTTTATTATTATTGGCAAAGAAAAAGTAAAAAAAAAAAAAGTAGGTTAATAACCGGTATGTTTTCTACTCAAACCGGTTTTAACAGAGGAACGCAGGAACAGAAACGTTCAAATACCGATTCTGCTCAGAGTTCCCCCCCCTCGTTTTAAAGCCCTGCTTTATGCAACTGACCAATATCGGTATCGGAACTGGTCAATAGTTGTTTGTTAAAATCGGTATCGGTCAAAAAAAAAAAAAACCCTATCGGTGCATCCCTACTTTAATGGCAATTTTTTTTGCACCCTCAGATTCCAGATTTTCAAATAGTTGTATCTCAGCCAAATATTGTCCTATCCTAACAAACCATACATCAATGGAAAGCTTATTTATTCAGATGATTCATAAATTTCAATTTCCAGGGTCACATATAGTACATTTGAGGTACTTTAACATATAAAAAAAAGTTATCTACTATAGCTTACAACCAAGCGAACATGGAATCTACATATTTAAAAATAACATTTAAATTATCTTATCAAAACAAATAATAATAATAAAACAATATACACTACAGTTAAAAGTTTCCAGGTCAGATATTTTTAATGCTTTTGAAAGACTGCTCGTTGTCGCCAAGGTTGCATTTATTTGATCCAAAATACAGAAAAAAAAAACAGTAATATTGTGAAATATTATTACAATTTGAAATAACTGTTTTCAGTTTAAATGCATTTTAAAAATACATTTATTCCTGTTATGCCATAGCTGAATTTTCAGTATGAAAATCGTTCTAATATGCTGATTTAGTGTGTATGAAACATTACTATAATTTATATACATTTTCCTCATTTTAGCCAGGCCCTGTGTAATTTCTGTCCCTGATACAAACTTCTGATACATGTACACATTAGAATACTTACTAAACAAACATGCAGGGGGGAATATGTAGAGGTTCATGGATTTAAAAAGCCAAATTCTGCATCCTATGTGCAGTCAATTGTTTATATGTTTAATAAGAAGAAGAGGGAGGTGTTAAGGCGAAGTGAACTCACCAACAACACCAGTAGTTCCATCTCCAATTTCATCATCTTGAGACTTGGAGAGTTCTACCATGAGCTTGGCAATCTGATGGTCCACATCCATCATGCTGAGGATCGTCGCACCATCATTGGTCACAGTCACCTCACCATCCTTATCCACCATCATCTTGTCAAGTCCTGTAAACAACAATCATTTACATTACGAAAACCGCAAGGAACGGACTAGCAAGGCTACATGCAGAATTGAGGACTTACCATTTGGCCCAAGTGATGTTTTCAGGGTGTTTGCAACTGCTTTTGCTGCCATTATGTGAGACTGAAATGTGCAGGTTTAACATTAAAATATGCGTGTCACAAACAACCAACTTCTTGACAGGATTCTTGACAAATAATCATACTTTAATTCGTAGAAAAATTAAGTCAAAGTACAGTTACAGCTGTCTTATGTATATATAAAAAAATGTTTCATGTCTCCCTGACTACGCATCATGACTCTACACCGCTAGAGGAAGCACATGGACCATCCGCAGGTTGGCATGAGGTGCATTACTGATCACATTAGACAATTACAGAAAGACATGTTTCTATGTCAGACTACATAAGCATATTGTAATAAACACGTATTTAAAACATGAAACAAACTGTGCCGTTCTGGATTACAGATATGATTTAATGCACAGTCAAACGCTCAGAGAGCCCGTTAGCACGTTAGCTTTTGTACCTTCAGCGCTTCCAGGCCAGTCAAGCGAGATTTCTTGTCCTGGTCCTTTATTATGATGAAAGGCCTTCCATATTCATCGAAGGCGAGGGTCCCGAGTGCGGACATTTTTAATCTCCACCCCAATGAAATGCACAGCTATGCAAAATGATTTTATACTAGATTGTTTGCTCCTCTAGCTGTGCACCTCGCCGCGCGGGTCTGCCGGCTGGCTCTGGAAGAATCTCGGGGCGGGACGGAGCAAACCAAGTAGAGTGCGTTATAATATCCACGGCATTTTCGGGAAATTTTGATAAACGTTGAGTGGATAATTAAGAAATAATTTAAAACACTTCAGAAAATTGTTTAGGAATAAAAAAAGAAAGAAACCTATCTCTTTCTCTCAAACTTTAAAACTGAAACATAAAAATGGTTTATTCCACTCTCGCGATAACTCCAACACATAACGCAAGTCTAGCCACAGATTTATATTCCATAGAGCTCGACTAAACACATTGACATTTGTGCTCGACTAGTATATCTTTTAATTGACAAATTGTTTATTTCTGCAAGGCCATGTGCGAGTCCAGAGTAACGTGGTATCCTGTTCCTCCAGTTCATGAGAGCGTGTCAGTGCGGGATTCAGTCTGTTACTCGGCCCAAGACGCGGTTAGAGTTGTCATTCACAAAATCAAGGTAACTTTTATCAACTTAAACAATTTAATCACACCGCTCACAATTTAAATTTGTGACCAAAATCTAATTTAAACTTCGGATATTCGGATGGTTTAAAAAGAATGCTTAGTGTATTAAACACAAAACTGTCAACTATAAATGAGAGTGTGGACTGTTTTGATTTCTTTGACATTTGCACATGTCTGATGTAAATAGTTACATGACCAGAGCTGTTTAATTCCAGTTTGTACATGGAAGATGATGCTTTTTGCCCCACAAACATGTAAACACAATATAAGCCATGTTTAAAACGTATTATGTATGCATGCATATATATGTAATATAATGTATTATGCGTACATTACTCTGTCGCATAATCAGAATCGCAAGCTATGTAAATACATGGTTGACAGTCTCATTTTTGAATAAGTAACATATTAATTGACTTTAAAATTAAAAGAAACAGTTATGTAAATGAAATATAAACGCTTATGTAAGTTAATATTACATCACTCATGTTGGAAACTTGCTTTGAACCATCTAGACGGATGAATTTATGATTTTATGTAATTTTTAATTCATTGTTTATTAAGTTATGTTTGTAAATATTTCATAGTACATAATGATATAATACATATATTTATAATATCTATAATATTTTTGTTATAATGTAAAAATCGAATATTGTTATTGCTTTTCACAACATGCAGAAATGATTTTCAACATTTTAACCCACTTTATCCAGCTTTTATAGTATGCCGTGTGAAGTTGCTGCTCGCTTCTTGATATTGTTAATATTACATCACTCATGTTGGAAACTTGCTTTGAACCATCTAGACGGATGAATTTATGATTTTATGTAATTTTTAATTCATTGTTCATTAAGTTATGTTTGTAAATATTTCATAGTACATAATGATATAATACATATATTTATAATATCTATAATAAATATTTTTGTTATAATGTAAAAATCGAATATTGTTATTGCTTTTCACAACATGCAGAAATGATTTTCAACATTTTAACCCACTTTATCCAGCTTTTATAGTATGCCGTGTGAAGTTGCTGCTCGCTTCTTGATATTGTATGGATCTCAGCGTGGTCAGGCTCAGTCTATAGCCGAAGAGATCTGCCAACAAGCAGCCGAACATGGGTTTACAGCTGACATCAACTGTCTGAGCAACCAGCACAAGGTATGTTTCTTGCCTATTACTTTTCATGGATATCAAATCTTTGACAGTCATATATCAGAACTGACTGATGCAACTTTCCCATGTATTCCCAGTACAACTTGGATAGTGAAATCCAGCCAGTTGTTTTTGTGGTTTCCACGACCGGTGATGGTGACCCCCCGGACACAGCTCAGAAGTTTGTGAGAAAGATCAAGAACAAATCTCTGCCACACAACCACTTCTCCCATCTGCATTATGCACTGTTAGGTAAGATGATCATTCGGTTATGTAAGAGTGAGCTCCACCCATGAGCACTTTTTCATGCTGTTATATATGTAGCTTTGGGAGACACAAACTATGCAAATTTCTGCAACGGGGGCAAGACCATTGACAGCCGTCTGCAGCAGCTTGGTGCTAAACATTTCTATGCCACTGGGCATGCAGATGACGGCACTGGGTAAGCATGAATGTTAAGTAACAATAAAAAGCAGATTCTCTGAGATATTGCCTTTTCAAACTTCCAGACTCTTTTCTTTCCAGACTTGAAGTAGTGGTGGATCCTTGGATTGAGGGACTCTGGGACGCTCTGAAAAAAACGTTCTCCAGCATGGCTACTTCAGATCAACAGGACACTGACCTTAGTGACTGTACACAGGACAATTTTCATAAAAATGCATCTGGCCAGGAAAAATATAAGTCGGATCTAGAAGTTGATCTTCATCTTTTAAAGCTGAGTGAAACAGACTCACAAAAAGGAAAAGCGATTACATCTGACAGCATTGATGTAGAGACTCTTTCTACAGTGTTGGTTGCATCTCTGAAGCAATCGGTACCACCGTTGTCAGAGTCTGCTCTTAATGTTCCTGCACTTCCCGCTTCATATCTGGAGGTCCGTTTGGAGAAGGTGTCAACTGAAGGGGTATGATCTTTTTGGAAAATACAGAGATCAATTCATGAAACACAAGCCAGACAGAATTTCTGTTTAAAACCTTTTGCGTAAATTCATTGCAACAGACAGTGTGTATACATGGATTTAGGAACATTTATGCTTTTTATGAATAAGGTTCATTCAATAAATGTTTTGGTGTAAATCAGTGGTTCTCACCTAAGGGCATGGGCCTGCTAGGGATGGACATTTGATTATATTAAAAATCATTTTATTAGATAGCATTTGAGTCAAAAAAGTTGAGAACCAGTTGTATAGATAATGTGGGATAAATATAATTTCATTAATTGTTTCTATTATGTCTATAATTTTGATAATTAACATACTCCTTTCATAGGAGACAGTCCCATCTGATAAAGACGGTTATCATGAGGTGTCCATTTCAAAAGCAGTTCAATTAACTCAAGATGATGCAGTGAAAACTGCCATCTCACTGGAGCTTGATATTTCGGTAAGTTCATATTTATTCACTTTTATTTAAGTACTGATGCAGCAGTATTAAAATTCCGGTTGATACAAATGAACCAATAATTATTTGAATAATAAATTAATTATCTCTATTTAAAATGAATCATCATAAATGAATGGCTGATATTAAAATTCCATAAAATATAATCTAAATAAAAATATAAAACTCCGTTTTAAATGCTACAAGTGAATTTAGGCATCACAATATTATAATGTACAATATGAAAAATGGATATTCATTCTGCTAAAATTACATTTAACATGATTATTAAATTATTAGTGTTTTTTTTATAAATTCATATTTAATCTAAACGCCAAATTAAAGGTAATCTAAATGTAAAAACGGGGAAATGAGCATGAACAATTAAATGTGGGTATTTTATACATTTGTTTGGAGGAATACATAAACATGTCTACTTGACTGATCCCAAACTAAATGCTAATAATACCCAAAAGTTTACTTTAGATATATATAATACCCAAAAGTTTACTTTAGAATTTGGTTTGGGATCAGTCAAATAGACATGTTTATGTATTCTTCCAACAACAACAAAAAAAAGCTATGTTGTGTTCTTTGTGTAGGAGTTATAATAAATGTTGTCTCTCCAGGAGCAGAACCTTGCTTATCAGCCTGGAGACGCCTTTGATATTCTCTGTCCAAACAGAGCCAGTGAAGTTGAGGAGTTGCTGCTCAGACTGGATCTGCAAACACAAAAGAATTGTGCTGTTCAGGTCAACTTGCTTAAAAACAGCAGTAAGAAAGGTATTGCAGCCGTTGTTGACATAATCAGTGACACCAGGAACATTCTCCTCGAACTGCCAGAAAACAGATAATATAATGCATTCCGCTAACAAGTCAGAGAACTAGATTCAGATTGTACAACCAGAAATGTTGAATAAATACATAGCTGTTTTTTTTTCTTTTACAGCAGCAAAAATTCCTCTTCGCATCCCACAGAATGGCTCTTTGCAGTTTATTCTCACCTGGTGTTTGGAGATAAGGCGCGCTCCAAACAAAGTAATTTTGTGTTATTAACCTCATTTAATGTGATAGCTGCTGTGCTGTTGAAGTTCTGAACCTTTGATTTAGCACTAGCGCTTACTTAATACGCAACAGTGCTTTTGATGTACCGGTGGGGATGATTTATTTAGCTTTCACATGCAAGGCTGTAGTCTGAAGTTCCTGGACAGACCCTGTACACTGTTCTCTTGTGCTTTCAGGCTTTTGTGCGAGCATTGGCGGACTTCACTCAGAACAGTTCAGAGAAAAGAAGGCTTCTGGAGCTGTGTAGCAAAGAAGGCTCAGCAGACTACAACAGCTTTGTCAGGGACGCCAACGTATGTTTGCTGGATCTGCTTCGGGCCTTCCCATCCTGCCTACCTCCACTCAGCCTTCTGTTCGGTCAGTAAACACATGATCTGCTTGGAATTTACTGGAATGTGGCTATTTTTTTTTATTTCTTATCAGCATATGCAGTTTGCAAGGTAAATGTGCTTGATGTTTGGAAGCGTTTGCAGTGCTTGTACCACCAGATGGCAGTAAAACAACATTAGATCCGAGCCCCCGCTTTGCTTTTTCTCCTTTTAAAGGCAACTGCAAATATAGCCACTGAAAAAATACATTTTAAACTTAGCATAAAATTTGAGACTCACCAAAGCATGTCAGGGGACACAAGGAGAATGATGATGAATTCAGCAAATCTAAACTAAAAAATGACGGCTGTCAGTGGATTAAGATACTTAATCATGATTATATTTCATAATTAATTGTATTAAATGCCATCAGTCTCTTTTTAAGGGGAAAAAAATTTGAGTGGATGACACTCTACTGAGAATGTATATGTAAAGACACAAGATTGGGACCGTTTTCTGCTGCAGTGCTCTTTACTGATCTTGCTCGCACAAAAACACAGATTCTTTCTTAAACCATATCAAATAGGCACAGAAAATGTGAACCCCATATTAAGTACTCTAAAAGCTTGAGGTCGGTAAAATTTTTAAATGTTTTTGAAAGAAGTCTCTTATGCTCACCAAGGCTTTACTATATTAATATATATTTTAAATGTAATTTATTCCTATGATGGCAAAGCTGAATTTTCAGCAGCCATTACTCCAGTGTCACATGATCCTTCAGAAATCATTCTGATTTGGTGCTCAAAAGAGACATTTCTTACTATTATCAGCGCTGAAAACTGTTGTGTTGCCTAATATTTTTGTGTAGACTCTTCAAAAGAACAGCATTTATTTGAAACTAAAATATTTTGTAACTTTGTGTAACCAAATATAATGCATTCTTTCTGAATAAAAGAAAAAATAAATTGTGACCCTAACTTTTCAGTGGTAGTATTAGTTTTGCACAATGTATAAGAAATCACTGTGCAATGTAATTAACCTTGACAACATAAAGTTGATATTTTGTAATAATAAACCTTATTTTAATCCTTCAAGCGATAAATAGTGGATATGTTGTTTTGGAGATTTCTTGTCCTACAGTAAGCCTCTGCTGTGCAATAAAATTATCCATCAAGGTGATAAATATGCCGTCACCTTGATTTTGAGGAACAGCTGGTATTGCTGAAATTATTAATGCATACCATGCTTTAGAGAACTGCAAGGTAGTCATAATGCAGTGACCCTCGCAGATTTATGCGGATGTGGCCAGTGGATTGTTGCATTGGATGCGTGTACATGTAAAGTTTTAATCTGTGTGAATATTACTGCGACTTTGGCAAATTAAGGATTAACACTGTGATTCTCCATGGCACAGATCGACAGAGATGCTGGTTCAGCAGCGTTTGACAGGACATTCATTTTATTCCTAAAATCACTCTGCACTGGTGTGTTCTGACAGTAAGATCGTTGTCATCAGTCAAACAGTTTTTCTCCTGACTTTTAGACTTCCCCGACATTAAAGAGCAGTGTTTTTCCACCAAAACACCATGTGCCTTTTTGATGCATTTGTTTGCACTCATGAGAGGCTGTAATTGCAACAGCTGCTCGCTATATTGTATGTTTGATTGTAATTAATTGTTAATATTGAAGACCTTCAGCATCCGCATATGCTGAGCTTGAAATGAACATTTCAAATTGATTTGAAAATTATATGTCATTTGCTGACTGATGAAGGGGAATTTTAAATACTTTATTTGAGCTGAGAAACAACTACCTCTGTGTTTTTAACAAGGAACATTATGTTAAAACAACATCTTAAATTTCATTGGAAGCCATAAAATGGTATTAGGTGCTTACTTGGTTTTGCACTGAAATGAAAATTATTGGGTTAAAACAAAATCAAAAAGTCATTTATACAAGCCTTTGTTTGGAATAACAACACATTTTAATAGGACACATTTTGAATGTTTTAATATTTTTATAAGTGATTATAGTATGTTCTTCCTTCAGCTAGTATCACTACAAAAGTAGAAAACGGAAATGAAAGGAAAGGTGCCAGAAGCATCTCTGTCTTCTGAGAAATTATTTTTGCATTTAAATACCCTCTCGGTCTTTACACAAGCATAGGAAAACCCTCTTTATTAATGTGTCAGTAACCAAGAGCGTGATTTCTTCTGTGGTTGGGGACTTTAAGGCACAACTAGGAAACTCTAATGCAGAGTGAGTGTGAGTTTTGACTGCAATATGCATCTAGAGTCTTCAGCAAGTGTGTAATTCAGTACCTTTTCTGTCAATATTATCATTTGCATTTACATCAAAATAAATTAAACCTATATCATTTCACATGCGTGCCCATTTTTCTGCAAGTTGAAGAATATGTTGTTGGATGGTAAATTGTTTCTGTTCACATTTTTCTCTTTTTGGCACTTTCAAACAAATATTTTAAGTTGGTGAAATTTCAGTTAATCCTTCTCTGTAATAAAAAATTGGCCTTCACCAACACAAGTGGCTTGGGTAACATCCATAGGGGGTGATGCCCTAAAAGAGAAACTCAAGACATGGTCGAATAGCCTCAAGGTCACAATGCCATCTTCATCTCTGATCTGTCCTCTGCTTCATTACAGAACATTTGCCAAAGCTTCAGCCCAGAGCCTATTCTGCTGCCAGGTAAGAGACCTTGTTTGAAACACCTGTGCTTTATATTTGGACTCACAAATTAAAGCAGAGACATATCCAGGTTGCTATTTCTGTCTTATCCTCCTTTGATCTTGTGAGGTTTATTATATAGACAGACATGAATTTGATGCATGCTTGATGATACTCCATTTGTTGTGATCAAAGTCAAACACTGGATGCAAAGGATGTCCTTTCAGAACCGCCTGCCACTTTCATTTGTTTTCTTCCTGTCTCCTTTGGCTTGTAAGTGGTCTGCCATCTACACTAATGTCTTATGTTTAGTACTACGCTGATGCTAGTAGAATACACAGAAACATTAGGGCTCTGAAATATTAAAGTCCGGTCAGCAGGGGTCCCCAAGGCCCGATAGAGGCAGGCCATTAAGAGAGAGATAATGAGGTCCACCGGCTTGCTCATGTTCAGGGTTGGTTCTGGATTGTTAGCACTTAGTCTCTTATTTTTATCTCGTTCCTCAGCTCCAGCCTTCAGCACCCTGGGAAAGTTCATTTCGTGTTCAATGTTGTGGAGTTACCTGCACGTCCCGAGCATCCGGCGAGGACGGGGTTGTGTACGGGCTGGCTGGCTGGTCACGTCTCCTCAATCTTGTGGCCCCTTGGGACGGTACCGGCTTCAGAGCGTCTAGGCACATCAGCCCAGCCGAAGGTTAGCACTGTAGGCATTACACATTAGCGAGCCCGTTCACCTTCGAATTAGCTTTTCACAGTCCCTGGGAGGATTTGGGCTGAATTGGGTTGTTTGATTGAGGTAAAAGCTGGACAGAAATAAGCTCTGGAGAAAGTGGACTAATCCTTACAGCAGAATTGAACAACAACAACATAAAAGCTTTTGCTTTAGATGCTATCTACAAAATGTAAGGAATTGGGTTTGTTATAGTTAAACAGATGTTGTGTGTGGGATTACTCAATTTAAGAATCCTATCACTGCTTAGAGCTGAATGGATCGAAATGTCATCTCCAGGTACATGTCAGGCCTCGTCCCAGCAGCACCTTCCACTTACCAGCCGACCTGTCTGTTCCTGTAGTGATGGTGGGTCCTGGGACAGGTGTGGCCCCCTTCATTGGATTTCTTCAACAAAGGTACATTCAGCAGATTTATTTCACCCTTTCTTTTCAGATGATGTTGATACTGTATAATATTTTATTCTGATATGTGACCCTGGACCACAAAACCAGTTATAAATAGCACAGGTATATTTGTAGCAATAGCCAACAATACATTGTATGGGTCAAAATTATCAATTTATTTTTTATGCCAAAAGTCATTAGGATATTAAGCAAAGATTATGTTCCATGAAGATATTTAGTAAATTTCCTATTGTAAATATATCAAAACTTAATTTTTGATTAGTAATATGCATTGCTAAGAACTTCATTTGGACAATTTTAAAGCAGATCTTCTCAATATTTAGATTTTTTTGCACCCTCAAGATTCCAGATTTTCAAATAGTTGTATCTCGGCCAAATATTGTCCTATCATAACAAACCATACATCAATTGAAAGCTTATTTATTCAGATTATGACCATTATGACTAGTTTTGTGGTCCAGGGTCTCATATATTGTTTTATTGTAGCGCTCATGAAAGTTCAAGCAGTGTGCAGTGTGATATGCTGTACAATATGTTTGTGCAGATACCAACATTCTGGCTGATAACAATAAGCTGATAATTATGTTAATGTAATGGTTGAAATGTTTTTAATTTGATAAGTCTGTAGCACTTAAAATATGAAAACACACTAAATGCTAGTTAATAATCAAACACAAGGCAAAGATCTGTTATATATTGTGACCATATATAAACCTATATATATTCATACTTTTATTTAATGATGCATGAAATTAATCAAAAGTGGCATTTAAGATTTATATTATTACATAAATAAATTCTGTTCTTTTGAACTTTCTATTCATCAAAGAATCCTGTAAAAATATCATGGTTTCCACAAAATTATTAAGCAGCACAACTGTTTTCAATATTGATAATAATCAGAAATGTTTCCTGAGCAGCAAATCATCATATTAGAATGATTTCTGAAGGATCATGTGGCACTGAAGGCCTGAGTAATGATGCTGAAAATTCAAATGACATTTTAAGATATATTAAAATAGAAAAGTTATTAATATTTTAATATTTCACAATATTACTGTTTTTTTGAACAGTTTGTTTGCCATTTTTGTCACAAACATGGCTGTCAGTACAAAAGTCATAGTTGTTATTTGCAGAATGACTCCACACTCCATAGAGCAATAAGTCTAAACAACCCTTTATCATGCATCTTCAAAAAAATAAACAAGGTTTTTAAAGCAGAAGGAAGTTTATTGATTCTTATGTGTAAAAGTAGCATAAAAACACCTCTAGGGTGATGAGGATAAATCTGAAGAGGTCGAAGGAATAAGAGAAAGTGTAAATTTGCTATTGACCTGCTCCCTGCCATATTATCTGTGAAGCCTAATAGTGTTTCCAAAGACCCTGGTGTTAAAATGAAGAAGGGCATAAATTCAGGATCTGGTTGTAAAGGTGTCTTGTGGAGGCCTGTCATCTCAGCGTGTGTGATTTATACTCAGTGCCAGGGGCCTATGAAGAGTGACACGCCAGGACTACATATGAATGAAGCCGTCTGCCCTGGCGCAGGGTTGGCCAGTGATGTGATGCCTGCTGTGTGTGTACACGAATAGTTTGTAAGTGACACAAGGGCCACAGGTAATCATAGGAGCTAGTGTCCGAGCCAAACGCGGTTGATGAATGTTTCAGACATGTCTGGGGGACGGTGAGAGTGGGATGAGACATTAATGATGAATGACAAAAGTTGTCCTCAAACACCACATCACCTTCCAAACCGTCAAGGTCGAGGCATTCATGCAACACCGCATGTTTGGTTTAGCTCCAGGCCATGGATCAATAACAAATTGGTTTCTTTTAATGTTTTTGTGCAATATTTATATGTTTTAATGTTTTTGAGCATCTATCTATCTGTCTATCTATCTATCTTAGTATTCTTATTATTAATAGTAGTAGTATTTTATATATAGTAAAAATTGCATTATTTATAATAACAATATTTTATGTTTTCATATAATGTTCTACTTTTCAATTAATATTTAATTAATCAGTTAACATATTGGGGAAGAATTTTACTTCCAGTTTAGGTCTCACGTTCTGTATGTCAAACCAAAATTAGTTTCGCTAAACAGTCCTTTAACAGTAAGAAAAATACCACAATTATAACAGAAGTTGCCTGCTCATTTGTAGACAATATGACAATTGTGAAAGAATTTGAGACAGATTAATCATGGATGTGCAGGTTTACTGCCAATGTGTGCTGTTGAACTTTGTTTCCATGCGGTTCTTAACTTGAGATTCTCCTAAATACAGCTACCTTGATGCCAGCCTTCAATTAAAGATAACGATCACCATTCTGTCAGCAGGACATTGTTTGTGTCACAAAGCTCAGCATTTCCTCTTTAGGAGCAAACAGCATGGGATGCTTCGATTTCCTCATCTGTAAATCAATGGCAGCAGGCAGACAGCCGGAAATGTATTGTGCTGTGGAGAAAGTAGGAGACTTGGTAAGAATCTCACAAAAGGTCAAAGCCAATTCATCTGTTTGCAGGCTGCCAGTGAGCTTTAGGCAGAAAGGACTTGATGCTTC
The DNA here is from genome assembly GCF_001515605.1 of Sinocyclocheilus anshuiensis. Taxonomy (NCBI): domain Eukaryota; kingdom Metazoa; phylum Chordata; class Actinopteri; order Cypriniformes; family Cyprinidae; genus Sinocyclocheilus; species Sinocyclocheilus anshuiensis. The sequence continues at coordinate 1,678,950 of NW_015539926.1, forward strand.
TACAGAATTAACTGAATAAAACTATATGACAGCCTTCAAAACAAAAGCAAAATTAAAAGTAGCATTCTGCTGGATTGCTATATAAACTACAGCATTCTCAGTGCATTTAATCTTTAACCTGATTTAATGATTAATCAACAAATTAAACTCACTCGCACTGCAAAAATTACTAAAATGTCATATTTATTTGACAAATAATACATTTTCTTGTCCCTAATAATCAACATTATGCAGGTGAAACTGTAATATGAACTTCAGCAGTGCTAAACTGCTCACTGCGTCATATAATTAACACAAACTATCAATATATGAATCAAACTTACTAAGAATGCAGACAGTTTATTTTCCATATCCATATATTATACTAATTATATCCATATATGTGCTTATAGTAAAATTACATAAAACAGTGAAATCGCTCCAGAACTCTGTCCTGTTTAGTTGCATTCGAGATGGTGACATGTGAGCTCCAGTTGACCGAGTCTTCACTCCTATTGGTTGTCGCTCACGAAATTCATAGCTCATTTGCATAAAGTTAAGCATTTTGTAACTTTGTCCAGCGACTCTCATTGCTTGACACTAGGGGTGGGCGATGTGACCAGTATATTTCACAATAGTTATTTTGGCTTTAAATAAGGTCTTAATGATATCAAAATTTCTGATACCATAGAAATTTCATCATTCTTGTTACCAGTGTCAATATCACAAAAAAACTAATACTAGCCTAAATAAAAAAACTAAAAAAAAACTCAAGCTCACTGAAGACAAATAAACAGTCAGCGATTAAATAAGAAACTAATTACAATCAATAGGACAAAAAACTACAGTAGAACAAATGAATAAGAAATGCTACATACAATGTATAAAGTAATCAAATGTATAAAAACATTGCATATACTTCACTGTATAAATTAAATATATATTTCGTATTATTAAAGTTACAAAAGTGATTTAGTCAAGAGCTGTGTGAGATTTTCTCAGTTTTGTTGTTTGATTAACATGAATGACAGACAGCCGGAATATTAGACTGCTGTCACTTTAAGAGCTGCCCGGATCCAATATATTGTTACACATGTGCTTTCTTTCTCAACTGTTTGCTTTCACTTACAACCTAAATTACTGTGTTTACTTGCTAACATACTTGCAAAGATGAGCATTTTGACAAGTGTACAATACAAATGTGTGTATTTAACCGCGCAAGGCCTATAAAAACGGAGAAAACTAACTGTTCAATACTCCCGCACTCTGAGCACTGTCTCTCAGACACCGCGCGCATATAGCAAAATGAGTTCTTTTCCATGTCTGATTGCCTTTCAATGGCTTAAAATCACTTGTTTTTAAACCACAATGCTTAAAAATGCACGCAAACGGTAAGTTTTCGTGACCACGTAGCACAGCAACGTCACGTGAGCGTGTAATAAGTGATAAGAGACGGTCAAAAATCTCTACCGGTTGATAAATTTCTATCGGTCTATCGCCCACCCCTACATTCTGTCGCCAGTGGTCACGACAACATAGCAGGGTCCTGGCAACCACGACAACATAGCAGGGTCCTGGCAACCACTTGATAATACTAGTGTAATACACACTAGTATTATCAAGTTCACTCACATTTTCTGTAGAAAAAGTAAAACTGTGGTTAAATGTTATAAAGGGAAATTAAATGCTTCTTCACATCCGCTTCTTTGTTCACACTTTGCATGCTGTTCGCCGGTCAGAAAATGTTATTCTGAGTTATTACAATAAGCTTTGAGGTCACCATATGTCCCTTGCTTTCACAATGCTGTGCATATTCTCAGAGGAAAGTGAGGAGGAGGATTACATAGTATGGTGATTTATAAAGGTGAATGTTGGCCACTGACTCGCTTTCATTCTTCATATGAAAAGGTAGCAGCTATTGCGTTACTTCCTATTCTAACCAACGGCAGGCTGTAATTTTTTTTAGGGATGCGGATATGTCGTACTCACTGTCGCAGTACAGTTGATTTGTATTCAGGATGGGATCTGGTCTGCACTGTGTTACAAAATGGAATCCAGGTTTTTCATATTGGTACCGGCCCCTCTGGGGCAGCATTAAGCCCCACTAAAGCTAGTTTATTGAAGCCCATTTCCAGATTGGATATTGAACTCCCAGATGCTAATGGCTCTGCTGTGGACCCTCTGTTTGTTCAAATGCCAAACTCAGTTGAGCCAAGCTCCGAGCAGATGGGCGTGACCAAAAGAAGCATCCAAAATGTTAACCCTGTCTCGCAAAATATAATTTCCTGCAGAGAGGGACAGCAGGGGATGTGACAAGCTGTGTTTGGTTATGTGTGTTATTTAAATTTCTCATCAAGACAATACATAAAAGTGATTACTCTCAATGAAGAAACATTTCCCGTGCATTCTCTGTTTCATTTAGCTTTTAATCAGTGGCTGTAATTGTTTGTGTAACACTGAGAAAGTGTTTTAGGAAATCCAGAAAGTAGAGTGTTTATTTCAGAGGCTGTATAAGGAGGTGGAGTCGAACCACTCAGAGAAATGAATGGGAGAAATCATTAATGCTCAATTTGGCAACTGTAGGAATTGAGGGGTCATTTAAAAGAGCCAGTTGCCATTTTGGTAGTTTATTAACTTTAGAATGTGTATGTGCTGTGGCTAGACTGTTTTTTTGTTTAATTTGGCTTACGTTTATTATATATATATATATATATATATATATATGTATACGTATATATATGTATATATATGTATATATATGTATACGTATATATATATATATGTATACGTATATATATATATATGTATACGTATATATATATATATGTATACGTATATATATATATATGTATACGTATATATATATATATGTATACGTATATATATATATATGTATACGTATATATATATATATGTATACGTATATATATATATATGTATACGTATATATATATATATGTATACGTATATATATATATATGTATACGTATATATATATATATGTATACGTATATATATATATATGTATACGTATATATATATATATGTATACGTATATATATATATATGTATACGTATATATATATATATGTATACGTATATATATATATATGTATACGTATATATATATATATGTATACGTATATATATATATATGTATACGTATATATATATATATGTATACGTATATATATATATATGTATACGTATATATATATATATGATATATATATACTAGTCAGCTTTTATAGCTGATTTCATGTGGACGTTTTTGCCACAAAAATAAATAAATAAATGAGCAATTCTAAGAAATAATCACAATTGTGCAGTATATTGTTTCAGTTTTGACAAATTGTACTTGTAATTGTGAGGTATAAGGTCACGATTTTGAGAAATAGTCACATCTGTCAAGCATAAAGTCATGATTTTGAAGAATAGTTGCAACTGTTTTGTAGGGGTGGGAGAAAAAATTGATTCACCTAACTATCGCGATTATTTTTAAAACGATTTAAAAATCGATTGGTTTACCTCAGAATCTATTTATATTTAATTATTTTACTTTTCCTAAGAGGTGGTGAGGAGAAGTTAGCGCTTTTTAATTCCAACAGAGGGCGAAATGTATAGGTGTGTTCGACTTGAAGCAGCACCGCGCAGACGATCAGCGCATGACATCAAAGTACCACGAGAGCGATTCGAAAACATGCGGAGCGTCTGTTCTCTGTAGCTCTCGCGGTGCTTTGATGTCATACAATGATCGTTCTGTGTGCGCAGTGCCGCTGCAATAGGTGCCACGCCGGCACGAGAAAGCAAAACCATGACGCAGAGGATCAAACCTCTTTCAGAATTCTTTCTGCACCTTCACGTTTTGAATCCCAAGTGGGGAAACACTTTGGATTTTACACACTGTCGGGAAAACATGACCAAACGTGACTAAAACTGAATGCAAAGTAACATAGCACTTTATTTTATTTCAGAAAGTATTTTTTCTACTCATTTTGTTGAACATTTGACTATTATATTCATGTGCAAGTTCAGGGTTTTGGTACTTGAAGGTGTCATGGTTCAAGGTACTTTAAAATATACACTGTGTATGTGTATGCTCCTGAAATAAAAGTTAAGAAAGATGTGATGCATTGTTTTTGTTAATATGACTCATCATATAGAGTCAATTTTAAGGGTATAATCAAGTATTTCAACTTTTTCCCCGTGGTCTAGAGTTAAAAACAAAAAACAAAAATCGCAACACATAGCAATATCGAATCGCAATACTTGTAGAATTGAAATTCTAAAAAAAAAATGCAATACATATCGTATCGGCACCCAAGTATCGTGATGGTATCGAATCGGGAGGTAGCTGTATCGTCCAATCCCTACTGTTATGTATAGATTTGTGCTTTTAAAAAGTTGTAATTTTGGGATATAAAGTCGCAATTTTGAGAAACAGTCACAACTGATATGTATAAAGACATTATTTTGAAAAATAGTCGCAGTTGTGAGGTATAAAGTGGCAGTTTTTTGTTTTAGGTTTAGTTGAGAAATAATCGCAAAGACCCCATTTGTTACTGTTGTTACGCCCGACAAGCCATGGCACTCTCATTCCACACATCATGTTCTCACACAGTGAAAAATACATCATGGAGCAAAGAGAAACCTTACAACATGCTGACAGACAAGACAGAGCACGTTACTTTAGGTATGAAACAAAGTCTTTTTTGTCATTTTTTAGAAATTCAAACAATAAATACCGTTTTGTGACTTTAATGTGTCATGACAGATCACTGTAGCACCTTCGTTAAAGCGGCAGTGAACTGATCATCTCTTCCTCTTTACTAGTTATAGCGTGCCATAAACATGAATCCGCATCAGAAGGTATCTTGTTTCAACCGCGGAAAGATGTCAATATACACCATTTTTCAAGTTCAAGTCCACCAACGTTAATCTACTCTACTGTCTGGTTTATTGGTCGGACAAAAATGGCAGATTCGGTGTTATTATTGGTCAAATCGATAGTCAATCAAACTTCCCGCGAAGGGTCAATTGTAGGTTTTATTTTGGTCTTTCTGAATTCAAGTAGAAGTACTTGCATGCTTATTGCCTACATAGCAAACAGAAAAAGCCTGGGGGTGTTTTTTTAACTGATGTCACACACAAAGTAATAATATACCTGGTGTATAAAAAGATGCATGATCTATTTTATTAACATCAGTCAGTAAACAACCCATTAGTATTCTATTGCCTGGCTGTTGCTCAACATGCCACTAAATTAAATATAAAGACATCACAATAACAACTGTCTGACAGAATGACTCAAAAGTGAGCGTTTTGCTTTGCTTGCCAGTTGTTCACTGCATGCGATGGGTCACTGAAGCAAGGACCTGAAATGAAAAAGAACAGATTGTAGATGTTTGAAGAGAAGCTCTGTTTTGTTTTCCTGTGGTCATCTCGTCCACACTGTGGCTCATTGGTATTCTAATCGCAATTAAACTGTACGTTCAGCAGATGGGGAGAGCTTAATGTCTGAAACTCGGCTCACTGCAGTGTTTTGAGAGATATCAGTATGATGGAGGGCATCTCACCCTCAAAGTCCTTCGGGTGTTTCTACATTCCACTTCTATTAATGCTTCTGAAAGTTCCAGACTGTTCTATTTCTGAATGCTTCATTTAGGTTGGCCGAGATGACTAAAGGAGTAGATGCAGTAGAGTTTGTTTCTGGCCTGTGTAATGCATCTCTAACAGATCTCTTCCTCTATTATCACGTTGGAGTAAAGATGCAGTGGAGTAGACAGTGTGCTGCTTTTTTTCTAAGGAAGTTTTGATTGTGTTTGTGCGACGTCTTCTCTCTTATCTCTGCAGAAGTCTGTCAACCTTTAGCAGGTGCAGTGTACAGATAGTGCCCAGTACCTGTATGTCACCTTAGTGTAGGGAATTCTGGGAACACTGCCAGATCTTTTGGAGGACTTGCTCTTAAAGAACACATCCAGATAAATATCAAGGTCTTCTCTCTACAGAGTGATTTTGTGTTTTTGTGGTAATGCAGCAGGTCAGAGAGTAATTAAACGCCACATGCCAATTTATGGGTTCATCATTGTGAAACTATGAATTGGATCATTTGATATATTAAGATGTTTGAATTTGTAATTAGTGATCAGTCAGGTAGATTAATCGGCTCATATTCAAGAATTTTGAGATTGTTTGCCCTTGTTTCATTTCCAAAATATACTGACAGCCTTGTCTGTAAATAAACATTTAATTTAACTTTTAATGTATTTAAATAAATTTGGGTGTATATCTTTGCCATTAATCAAATGTATTAAGTATATGTATATATTGGCATGATAGGGTTGCTATGATTTTAGTAGTCTATATCAATAGACTACATACATACATATACTGGAGTAATGGCTACTGAGAATTAAAAATTTTAATGGTTGCAATAATAAAATTTTTATAATATTTTACTGACTGTATTTACTTTGATAAAAATAAAAGCAGCTTTGGTGAGCATAAGAGAAAAAAAAAAAATATCGTACCACATCCAAACCTTTGAACGGTAGTGTGTATATAAGTAAATATTGCTAAGTAAGTAATAAGGAACAATTTTAAATTAAGAACAGAGTGTTTTTCTATTTTTTCCATTTTTTTTTTTTATTTATTGTTATTATAAACATAATAGACTGTGGCAGGCCTATTAGGTTTAATACACAGCCTGATGCATGGAGCTCATATTTTGACACAAACCATATGTTTTTCCCCCAACTGTTTACATTCACTTATTTACATTAATAACTTGCCAAGAGACATTTTAAGTAAGAAGTACATTTGACCATTTGCACACATTACCATGAGGCATAAACATATAAATATGCATGCGAGCATTAGAAAGCAGCCGCCTGTCAGTCAGACAGCCGTTGGCTACTGAATTGAGTCTGCACTCGGTATTACCAGACCTACAGAAAGGCTGAGATTACTTTATTTATTTATGTATTTATTTTAGTATTGATTTGGTACCAAAGGAAAGGTCGTTTTGAAATCCCTAATTGGCATTACTTTGGCCATTGGCCATCCATCTCTATAGATATCAACATGAAAAAATGAATGATTTCAAAAAAGCTTTTAGAAACGATTTTTAAAAAAAGTGCTTAGTATTCAATGTGTTATAACTTTTCATTTTATAGAGACATTGTTCAACTTTGCATTATTGTTTTGACCTGACAGAGAGAAAGAACGTGAAGCGAACCAGGAAGCAACTTTCGGAGAGACGTGGCTCTTTTTTGGATGCCGCCACAAAGACAAAGACTTTCTTTTCAGGTATGTGCATCACAAACATGCAAAAAATCACTTTCTTAATTTGTTGTTTGTCTTATTTTCCAGAATAAATATCAAAACAGCCTTAAATTTATATAAATGTACTTGAGAAGCAATTGTGTTTATTACAGTATATGAGCAGTGTTATATATCTTGAAGCGTTTTTTTTCTTGTTGTAAGAATAAACCTCATTATATTTTGTTAGATGCTTGAAATACAACAATTAGGCTATGAAACAAATTCAATTTTAAGATATTCTCTAAAAAAGCCTTATTATCTGATGCAAGCTTGTGTCCCAAGTAAATTTACGCTGTTTTAAGAATGTTTAAATATTTTTCACTGGAAAACAAGAAAAATAATTCTGATTAAGAAAATTGATTTTTGTAGTGCAGCCATTATTCTACCGTCCCCCTTTTGCAACCTGATCATATGTTATCTCCATAACCTCAGAGTATTTTTCACTCGATCTGCCAGCTTCACACAGGCTCTTGGCGTCTTGTCTTCTCTTGGTTGCTATCAGCCAGAGGCTCCTGTTGCACCGTCCTTGAGAGTAATGATTGGGAAAGCAATGAAATTAAAGTACTCCCTCTGAGAGTATGGGGCATATGATACGAGACATTATATAAGATGACTGGGGTCTGGCTCTCCCATAGGCACACAGTCATAACTCATGTGCAAGGTCCTGAGTAATGGCATTGGTGCCTGGATTGGTGAGTATTAAGTGTGTGTGTTGTGACGGCTGGGCGGCACACAACGCTGTATCAGCGCTTGCCTCTACTTGACACAAGAGCTAATAACAACAAGATCAAAGTCAAGGTCCTGACATGCTGTTTGAATCTATCTATCTCTGCCTTCAGTGGTCACGAAGATCCAAGGGTTGTATTCATTAACGTTTTTATTCACATTGGTCACACTGTGGTTTCATTTATCATTTTTTTTCTCTGCATTGATTAAGACGATCAATAAAATGTGCTTAGTGTTGCTCGGTGTAACACCCTCATTGTCTGCTACGCTTTAATGAGCAAAGTAGAAAGTGCCGGTGGCATTTGAGATGAGAAGGCGACTCAAAACCTGGATTGTAAAACTCAACGCTCACTGAAAAACAAAAAACGAACCGGCTAGCCATCAGGCAGCCTGCTAAAGAAAACAAGGCGTCTGCAATCAATTCTAATCAAATATGATACTTATGAGTGTTAAAAGGGTGAAATCAGCCTCAATCAGTGTTGTTGAAATAAAGAACACTTGTCTTGGCCCCCCGTCACCAATGAGCCTCTTTGTTTTTATGGATTTGGATTACATGAGGAGGGAAAGCGAGCGGCTTAGATTCTGGAAAAGGGACAAAGGATCACTCAAGTCTGTTTTCTTTGTAAACATTCGATATCTGTCACCAGAACGCCTAGAACAGCTCATCTGGACCAGTTAAGATGGATGTGGCTCCCAGATGGCCCACGCAAACATATGTACTCAAAACCATGAAGCATGTGCTATGAATAGACCTGATTGTTAATGAAAAGGAGTTTCATAATTTAGATGCAAAATATTTAGCTTTGCTTAGTGAACTTGCATATATGTGTGTGTAATATATATATATAAATATATATATTAGTGGTTCAACGGATCACAAATCTCACGGTTCGGATCATATTATGGTTTTTGACCCACGGATCGGATTGTTTTTCGGATCAGCAAGAAAAGAAAAATATTTAAATTTATCTTGCTTTCCATTTATTACTTAATGCGAAGTATTTCTTTTGATACCACAGCAAATACTACTAGATTAACTAAGAAAGTTTATTAATGTTGATTAAAGAGACAAGAGAAAGCCAGTAAAAATAAGAACAAATACACAAATTACAATCATAGATAAACACAACACAATATGTTACAAATAAAATAAGCTCCGATATAATGATACACATCACATTCGATTTCTTTCAAGGCTGTTTTCATTCATTTGAGACATAACTGATTGCGTTTACCTGAATGATTGTCGAGATGGGTATATTGTCATAATTTTATGCGTATGTGTCTGTTCAGAGGATTGAGAAGAGGATTCATTTCGGTGTTCGCACGCTGTCTGAAACGCGTGTGCACGCTTCATGTGTGTGCGTACTGCGTAGAGAATAATGAATCGAGTTCCTTTTCGCCTTTTCTCTCTGGAATTGTTTAAAATTCGCTTGCTTGTGTAAATACGAACAAATGATAAACTTATACTCTATTATGGTTAAATTTTGCAATTAATCCGCGGAGCACATGCGTGCCGAACCGTGGGGCTTGGTCCGTACGGATCACGGATCAACTACGATCCTTTTAACCACTAATATATATATATATTAGTGCTGTCAAAATTCGATTGTGATTAATTTTTTCAGTTTAACTCCTTATAAATAGTTAACGCAGGGGTGGAGCTAGGGTTGGCCACGCCACTCACAACTGCTGCTTCTGTCTCTTTTTTTTCTTGGCAAGAATTGCATTTATTTAGACCAACAATGTATTTATGACTACATCAAACAGCCTTTTTTTAGACGCGCACTCCAGCTTCGCCTCAGCGCCAGGCGATAATCAAACGAGCGCAGAAATGGTACAGGTGACGAGGGAGCTTAAGTGGAACAACAATGAGCTGCAGTCAGATGAGATGTTGGCAGGCCATATGTCAGTATAAGCGAATTTTTCTGTCCTGTCAGCCGTAGCCGTAGCTCATAGCATGTGCTCTTCAATTGCACGCACAAATGCAGTGGTGCGCTGTATATAATTTCATATTAAAGCGCAAATGAAACTACGAGCATGCAACGTCGTAGTTTTGTCGTCGGTTAAGTCATGAAGTTACCAAAATATGATGCGTGTCAGATTTGCGTCATGTTCAGTAGCGGCAGCTCTATAAGCAGCCAAAATAACCTAATACCCCAGCTGCTGTGATGTCTGTTAACCAAAGAACAAAAGAAAAAAGAGGAAATCAATAACTTTTGTAGCGTCTAGGATTCATCTATATTTAATTTAGAACGTTTGATAACTTTATTCAGTTTCTTTATAATTCCTACTTGCTGAAGGGCACAAGTAGTCAAGATTGTTTTTAGTTCACTTAAATTAGAAGTTATTTTTTAAAGTCTAATAAATGTTCAAATTGATAGCTCTCAATTATAATGTAATGTTGAATGGCTATAGTCAACATCAGTAGTGTTGGTATCTGTGATACTTGCCTTCAGTCATAAAAAAAGATCCCATTAAACAAATATTAAAAATATACCATCTTTATGTTGTTTCTACATTAATTTGAAGATTGAATGTAAAATTAAATGCAATATAAAAGTATATTTAAAAACTTTAATGTTAAGTGGGATTAATCACGATTAATTGTGATTAATTTCAGAAAAAATGTGCGATTTAATAAATGTTTTTAATCGATTGACAGCGCTAATATATATAATATATGCAATGGCAAAGCTAAAGCTGTTAGCAGCTGTTTTGCCTGTCTGAGGGTGTGTAGGAGAGGTGTATTTCTTTTCTAAGTAATCGCAAAGTCTGTTTTGCACAGCACTATACTCAGATTTTCTTCAGAAATGTTCAAAACCAGTTTTTCTTTGGATTCGGATAATTGGAAACTCTGTTTTCGTGGTGATTTCTTATTCTGAGTGCATGTCAATACTCAGGTGTTTGTGTAAACATGGCTATTTTCAGAAGTTGTGTGCAAACGCTTGCTTCATCCGTTACATCACCCATCTGTTTACATTTCACTCTGTTGTCCTCCTGTAGCTTCAGTGGATATGTATAGTAGATGCCTCAGAAGTTGTATCACAACTATTGTTTGCAATAGTTAATTATTTATTTTTAATATTTATATTATTTATGCTATAGTTGCTATGTCTTTATTTACTCACCCTCAGATTGTTCCAAACCTGTAGGACACCAAAGAAGAAATGTAAAAAACAAGCGGTTCTGACTTAATGAATATGAAAAATCTGGTACTATACAAGTTTACTTAAGACACTTTTATGGTGTTTTTAAACACTTTTATGGAGTCTTTTTTGAAGGTTAAGGCTCCATTTATTGTAATTGCATGGAAAAAAGTGACCAGTACAAAATTTCTCCTTTTGTGTTCAACAGAAAATAAAGTCATACAGGTTTGGAACAACATGAGAATATTCATTTTTGGATAAACATTTCCTTTAAGGCAATAAAAAGTGGCTTTTGCCAAGTGAACATTCGAGAAAAGCAGAGCAGTTGATTGCAAAAGAGACTCAAACCTTGAGCTTGACCCTGTCTGTAATCTTCTCACTTTTCCATCTCATTTTTTTGAAATCGCACCCAAACTTTTGTTAGAGGCTGAAATAAAAGCTGTTACAGAAGCGATTTACAACAGCAGCCTTGAGGTTTTATAAACGTTCTTGCCAGATGGATGAGGGAGATGAAAATTTGAGTTTTCGAATGCAATACACTAATGAGCTCAATTGTTGTTACTTTACTAAAGCAAAATCTGAGAGAACCTAATTTGCCATTTGTTCCATTTGTATGTTAAAATGCACAAGTTTAGTTTAACCACCGCAAAAACAACCACTGACTGATGAAATACCAGTGAAACGCGGTAATAAGCACATTACTGCTTTTCTTCTAGAGAGGAGTTGGAGAGATTTGCGCATAATGGAACCCTGAGCCATCTGATCGTGTGCTTCTCCAGAGATGAGCCTGATGCAGCGGGAACTGTTAACAGTCCAACATATGTCCAGCATAACTTGCGTCTCCATGCTAAAAATGTTGCCAGCATCCTCTTTTCTTGGCAAGAATTGCATTTATTTAGACCAACAATGTATTTATGACTACATCAAACAGCCTTTTTTTAGACGCGCACTCCAGCTTCGCCTCAGCGCCAGGCGATAATCAAACGAGCGCAGAAATGGTACAGGTGACGAGGGAGCTTAAGTGGAACAACAATGAGCTGCAGTCAGATGAGATGTTGGCAGGCCATATGTCAGTATAAGCGAATTTTTCTGTCCTGTCAGCCGTAGCCGTAGCTCATAGCATGTGCTCTTCAATTGCACGCACAAATGCAGTGGTGCGCTGTATATAATTTCATATTAAAGCGCAAATGAAACTACGAGCATGCAACGTCGTAGTTTTGTCGTCGGTTAAGTCATGAAGTTACCAAAATATGATGCGTGTCAGATTTGCGTCATGTTCAGTAGCGGCAGCTCTATAAGCAGCCAAAATAACCTAATACCCCAGCTGCTGTGATGTCTGTTAACCAAAGAACAAAAGAAAAAAGAGGAAATCAATAACTTTTGTAGCGTCTAGGATTCATCTATATTTAATTTAGAACGTTTGATAACTTTATTCAGTTTCTTTATAATTCCTACTTGCTGAAGGGCACAAGTAGTCAAGATTGTTTTTAGTTCACTTAAATTAGAAGTTATTTTTTAAAGTCTAATAAATGTTCAAATTGATAGCTCTCAATTATAATGTAATGTTGAATGGCTATAGTCAACATCAGTAGTGTTGGTATCTGTGATACTTGCCTTCAGTCATAAAAAAAGATCCCATTAAACAAATATTAAAAATATACCATCTTTATGTTGTTTCTACATTAATTTGAAGATTGAATGTAAAATTAAATGCAATATAAAAGTATATTTAAAAACTTTAATGTTAAGTGGGATTAATCACGATTAATTGTGATTAATTTCAGAAAAAATGTGCGATTTAATAAATGTTTTTAATCGATTGACAGCGCTAATATATATAATATATGCAATGGCAAAGCTAAAGCTGTTAGCAGCTGTTTTGCCTGTCTGAGGGTGTGTAGGAGAGGTGTATTTCTTTTCTAAGTAATCGCAAAGTCTGTTTTGCACAGCACTATACTCAGATTTTCTTCAGAAATGTTCAAAACCAGTTTTTCTTTGGATTCGGATAATTGGAAACTCTGTTTTCGTGGTGATTTCTTATTCTGAGTGCATGTCAATACTCATACACAGTATACAGTGGTGTTTGTGTAAACATGGCTATTTTCAGAAGTTGTGTGCAAACGCTTGCTTCATCCGTTACATCACCCATCTGTTTACATTTCACTCTGTTGTCCTCCTGTAGCTTCAGTGGATATGTATAGTAGATGCCTCAGAAGTTGTATCACAACTATTGTTTGCAATAGTTAATTATTTATTTTTAATATTTATATTATTTATGCTATAGTTGCTATGTCTTTATTTACTCACCCTCAGATTGTTCCAAACCTGTAGGACACCAAAGAAGAAATGTAAAAAACAAGCGGTTCTGACTTAATGAATATGAAAAATCTGGTACTATACAAGTTTACTTAAGACACTTTTATGGTGTTTTTAAACACTTTTATGGAGTCTTTTTTGAAGGTTAAGGCTCCATTTATTGTAATTGCATGGAAAAAAGTGACCAGTACAAAATTTCTCCTTTTGTGTTCAACAGAAAATAAAGTCATACAGGTTTGGAACAACATGAGAATATTCATTTTTGGATAAACATTTCCTTTAAGGCAATAAAAAGTGGCTTTTGCCAAGTGAACATTCGAGAAAAGCAGAGCAGTTGATTGCAAAAGAGACTCAAACCTTGAGCTTGACCCTGTCTGTAATCTTCTCACTTTTCCATCTCATTTTTTTGAAATCGCACCCAAACTTTTGTTAGAGGCTGAAATAAAAGCTGTTACAGAAGCGATTTACAACAGCAGCCTTGAGGTTTTATAAACGTTCTTGCCAGATGGATGAGGGAGATGAAAATTTGAGTTTTCGAATGCAATACACTAATGAGCTCAATTGTTGTTACTTTACTAAAGCAAAATCTGAGAGAACCTAATTTGCCATTTGTTCCATTTGTATGTTAAAATGCACAAGTTTAGTTTAACCACCGCAAAAACAACCACTGACTGATGAAATACCAGTGAAACGCGGTAATAAGCACATTACTGCTTTTCTTCTAGAGAGGAGTTGGAGAGATTTGCGCATAATGGAACCCTGAGCCATCTGATCGTGTGCTTCTCCAGAGATGAGCCTGATGCAGCGGGAACCATTAACAGACCAACATATGTCCAGCATAACTTGAGTCTCCATGCTAAAAATGTTGCCAGCATCCTCATCAAAGACAAAGGCTCTCTCTATGTCTGTGGGTGGGTACAAAACATAAATAGTTTGACTTTTTTTTTCCATGTGTACGGTCACATTTTGCTCACCAGGAATGAGACAATATCTCACGATTTTACAGGGATGCAAAGAACATGACAAAGGATGTGAATGACACACTGTTGGAGATCATAGGAAATGAACTTCAAATCGATAAACTGGATGCTATGAAGACAGTAGCAGGACTTCGTGAGGAGAAGCGATATCTACAGGACATCTGGAGTTAAGAAACTCATACAGAACACAAATAATCGTAAACAGATGTGCAAGCTACTTTTTGGCCCTTTTATTTCTTATCCACACAACAGGTGCTATTGAGTGATAGCCAAATTCATTAACCAACTGCCTTTCAACTGCCTTAAGTCTCAAGGCTTTTTCCCTTCTTTTCAAGTATTTTAAAAGCTTTTAGTAAATTATCTGAAGGTACGGTTAAAAACGCTTAGATTAGATATGTTTGGTCAAAACTTTTGACTGTGCCTTTTTATGCAATTATTAAAGAGGAGCCCTGCATAACCGTTTCATTCTTTGAGGACCGTTTCTGTACGTTTAGATAAAGCTCAGGTAAAATATGCATAATGCATCAGACTCGGCAGGCAGGAGGATGCTAGACATGAGAAACCAAAACATGACAGACTGGATGGGAAAACTGTCAGAAGCTGCCAAATCCAGGATCATCGGCAGCATTTCCGTGTTTTTCAATTCCAACAGTTTTTTTAAGATTAGAGAGGATACTCTAGAGTCATCCATTTTCTTCCCAAAAAGCATTTTGCCATTTAGGTTTGAAATTCACCTCAGGTACCCACAGCAATTATACTGGTCTAGAGAGTTGGTGAGTCTATTGTTATACCCCAATATTTTGTTAAAGCTGTCGGGCTAAGAAAACATTTTAATGAAAAGTCTTTAACATGATACCTGTACTCACTGTAATTAGTCCAAAATAAAATGCATACTAAAAAAGAAAAGTAGTATTTAACAGACTGTCATTTTATGGCAAGGGCTGTGTAACAATTCTTCATAAATGTCTAATTTTGAGTACATAATATTCACTGTTCATTATTTGTATTTTCTTTGCATACTGTACAAACAAAAAGTATTCTCGTAGCTTCATAAAATTACGGTTGAACCACTGATGTCACATGGACTATTTTAACGATGTCTTTACTACCTTTCTGGGCCTTGAACGTGGTAGCTGCGTTGCTGTCTATGCAGGGTCAGAAAGCTCTCGGATTTCATCAAAAATATCTTAATTTGTTTTCCAAAGATGAACAAAGGTCTTGCGGGTTTGGAAAAACATGAAGCACATAAATGACAAAACTGAGTTTAAATAAACTTTAAATATATTGTTTCTACATATAGTCAACAACTTTAATGGATACTTTTATATTTCACCAACGATTTTAATTTGATTGTTCTTTCCCTCACTAAAGCCGTCAAGCACACAGATTTATACGTTTCTTTTTGACCGATTTTCAAATACCTTTTTGCCCTTCAAATAAAAAAATTGCAATGATGTGATTCACATCATAGCTGATTTTCTTAGTGCATGGCTTATATAACTCTTTAATAAATTTTTAAAACATCCTTATGGGAAACATGAATGGAAAAATTGCTTTGCTGATGAAGCCAACGCTGGGCGGCAATTAACACAACAAACGCAACTGGCAGCATGTGGCGTCTCATTTATCAAATGCCTGTCATTATTGCAAATAATCATCCAGTCATTATTGCTAAATAAGCCTTCTCAGGTGTTTATTTGGTGACAGTGACTGGCTGACTGTAGGTTATCTCTTACATATCTTTCTTTAAAATCACTCTATGGCTAAACATCCGTTACGTTACATTTCGTTTTCTTATTCCCTAGCTTGGAGGCATTAATCATCATCTTTATGAACTTTCTTTACATGCATCTCAGACCACTTTTGTCTCAAGTGTTATTGCATAAAGAACAGACTTGAGAGTTTTCTGTCTGTGTTGCTGAAGTCTGGTAAACACTGATTGTGCATGAGGACTCTTGAAGGCGATGTTTCACGTCAACACTCCGGAGGGTCAGCAGGCTAATGAGACAGTGTAATCACAGAAGAATAATTACAGAATCCCTCACCTCATGAGGTTATGAAGTTATGAACACAACCCCTTTAGGATTTCACATCAGTTGTGAATTAGGGATCCTACGGATTATAAATGCTTTCTCAGAGCGAGAAGAGGGTTTCCAGCTTTCAGTCTGAACAGCAATGAGTAACGGTGGAGCTGTGATTGGGGACGGTCATGAATTTATAAGTGTGGCTCTTAAAATTTAAAACAAGCTCTTGAAATGTTATGGGTACAATGAAATTGCAAATGACTAGAAGCAGTGAATGATGTTTTTATACAGAAAATGCAAACAAAACTATAGTAATCATGTTTCAAAAAGAAAAAAGGGCTAATTGGATAAAAATCTGCTTTGGTAAGGATCAAAGGATTGTTCCGAGGCATAAATATATATGTATATATAATACAGTATATAATTATAAGTTATATATATATATATATATATACAGTGGTGTGAAAAAGTTTTTGCCCCCTTCCTGTTTTTTTAATTGTTTGCATATTTGTCACACTTAAAAGATTCAGATCATTTTGTATTTACTTGCATTATCTTTGCGTAATATTAAAATTGGTTTGATGATCTGAATCTTTTAAGTGTGACAAATATGCAAAAAATAAAAAAAACAGGAAGGGGGCAAAAACCTTTTCACGGCACTGTATATAAAGTAAAAATATTTTAATATATACATATAATGAAAGTTAAATGGGGACTTACACTGCATATAAAAACAGTTGAAACATTCTTCAAAATATCTTTTGTTTCACAGAAGAAAGAAAGTCATACAGGTTTGGAACAACATAAGGGTGAGAAAAATGATGACTGAATTTTCTTTTTTTTTGTGAACTATTCCTTTATCTGGGGAGCTGATCGAGACAAACTCTTTGTAAACAGCATTCTTCGGTATTTCCTGTACAAACAGTAAAAATCAAATCCTCTGTGAAGTTTGATTTAGCTGACCCGTTTAAAACCAGACAAAGCCAAAAGAGCGAGGGGACATCTAATTTTCTTCTTTTCTATCCCATGAGCCTCTCTGCTTGTTTACGAGTGTTATTTGCATCTGTACTGGGGAACGGCTCTCAGGACAGCGCTGCAAAGGCACGTAAATGAATCCCATAATGAATGTGCTGCATTAATGATGGGTTTACTTCTAAATTAGATGCTCTTAATTAAAAGTGTTCAAGGTGCCTTTATGACTGGAGTGCATAGAAAAGAAATGGTAATCTGAATAAATCACAAACTTGCAGCATGCTGGTGGTTTTGATAGATCTCCCTGCTAAGAACGGCTTAAATGAAGCAGAAAGATATGTGTTAGAGCTAATGATTATCATTAGAGGAACCTTCGATTCAGTCCACCGCAGTTTCTCTCGTAGTTCGTCCAGGCGTATGATAGTTGACCGTTTCTGGGAAATTTTGTTAGGTTTGACATTTTATTGCCACAGTAAGGGGAAGGGTAATGACATTATCAAGTCTGGCCAGTGCTGAAAAGGATTTTTAATAAACTCTATAGACCAGTAGAGGGTACAGAGTCATAGGCTGCCCAATAATTATAACAATAAATGTGCTATTTAGTATTAAAAAGGAGAGGTCAAATGTCACTATTCCACTGATAATAGCCACCAATTTCACAAAGAAAAGGGCTGCAGCTCAACCGCTAGGTCTCAGTTATAAATCCGATCATCTTACACTGCAAAAAAGAATTTTAATCAGTCGTTTTTGTCTTGTTTTCCAGTAAACTCCTGTACTTTTTAAATATTAATAATAACTATTATTAATAAATAATAATTGGCATTATTGTTTTCAGAAAATATATCTTGGAAGTTCATTTTTTCTTAAATCATTGACCATTTTTGCATTGTTTTCACCATATATCTAACAAAACCTAGCAAGGGTTATGATTAAATCAAAACCAAAGGGGTAAGAAAAATGAATATTCTCTTAAATCACATCATTCACTATTTTGCTAATCAATTACATATATGATAAATTAGATATATTTTCTGGAAAACAAGACAAAACACTGAAAAGGAAAATGATTTTGCCACATAAGCCTAAAAAATCAATTGAGTTAACTTTTACCATTGATATCAATGTATAGATGAGGCATTGAGTTTGGAGGGTTTAGATTTTCCAGCAGACTGATTCATTTTAAGACTAGAACACAGAGCAGAAAAACATATCTACTGGTTAAAGTTGCTCATCAAAGGCAAATAGCTTGAAAGCAAACACGGAGTCTGGTGCATTTTTTTTTTAGATGTACAACATATCAATCTCAGGTATTGCAGTGTAAAAAGGGTGATAGGGGAGTCAATTAGTTCTCATAATTACTAAAAGGCCTTCAGTACAAAGCTAATTGATTTTCCATCTAATGAGTGCAGCGGTAATGAACCTGAAATGGTGGTTGTAGGCTTTATATATAAAAAAAAAAACCGAGGACAGAATGTTTTTGGGGGGTTTGGGTTAATGCTCTCATGATCATATATTTCACTGAGGAGAGAGCTTTCAGACCTTCTTATCATCCATTCAACGATTTAATGACAAACTATAATCAGGAACATTCTTGAGAGTTGAGTCGGGTTTATAATATAATTGTTCACTGTGACTGCTGAAATGAATATAGGTAAAATCTGTGATTTTGTGATGGCAGGTTGAAAATGATACATTTTTAATTAGGAATTCTAATTAGCTTTTAAAAAAATGATACAATGCGAGTAAATGAGTCTGGAATACACGAAAGCCTTTTTACAGATTCATTTATTTTAATCAGTCTTAAGTCTGTTGATGAAAACAAATTTTCCTCACTTCTCAACTTTAAAGTGTAATTTGCAATTTCAAGGTAGGTCATGTCATATAAATAAATGCATTCGTGAGACGCTCTCAGTTTTTCTAATGCTGTAACCTAATTTCCACTTGATACATGTGCATTGTTTTAGTCAAGTCTAAAAACCTTTATTGATGTAAAACCAGAGCTGGGGCCACAACATGGACACTTTGTTGGATTTATTGATGTTAGCAAGCTGAGTAGTTCAAAGCGTGAAGTTTCAGGAAACAACTAATGAACCTTACAGACCCAGACTTAAACCTTAAAATATGAAAATACATGATAAAATATGACTTATTCTTATACGATGACAATGTAAACAAAGAGTGAATATGTAGTACCATAACCATATAAATATTTATTGTGTTTATACCATTCAAAAGTTCACTTGGGTCAGTAAGATTGTTAATGTTTTTGGAGAAGTTGACAAGGCTGCATTTATTATTGAAAAATACAATAAAAATAATTATACTGAGAAGTATTATTACAATTTAAAATGTTTTTAAAATGTAATTTATTCCTGTGCTTCAAGGCTGAATTTTCAGCATCATTACTGCACTTTTCAGTGTCACATGGTCTTTCAAAAATCACTCTAATATGCTAATTTGCTGCTCAAGAAATATTTCTTATTATTATCAATGTTGAAAACAGTTGTGCTGCTTAATATTTTTGTGGAAGCTATGGTTCTTTTTTTTTATTTTTTTTTTAGGATTTTTTGATAAACAAAAAGTTCAAAAGAACAGCATTTTTAAAACTTCTCTGTTGTTTTATATTCTTTAAAAAATACCGTACCGTAGATTGTTATTATTTATAATACAACATATAGTTAACATACAGTTGTGCCCCTAAATTGTGGACGTCAATTCCATCATGAACAACAATTTTGGCCTTAAAAAATATGTATCAAAAATTTGTGTACTTGTGTATGAACATGAAATTCTTCTAAAGCAAATTATACAAAAAATGAGAAAATATTTTCAACATTGCCAAGGATGCATAAAATGCTAGCTATATATATATAAAGTAGCACTTGAAAGTATACATTCACAAGTAAATCCATTGTTTATACTAAAATATCAGTGGGCTCAGAAAACACTGGGGTTGTAATTCAGTCTTCTGTCATGTGGTTTGTATTGAATTGGAAGCGGCAGCATGTTCAGCTCTAATCCACTGGCTCTGCTGCACATGCATGTAAAGAACGCATTACTCCTGTCTCAGCGCTGTGGCACTCCATCAGTGGGACTGTGATTTATGACACCCAGCCTTTCCAGTTGGCTTTAATCCCGCCATTTACTTGCAGGTTTGTGCACAGCCTCAGGTTTTCATCTTATCCGACACACATTCAGACCGATCCACGCGAACTGGGACCAACCGCCTCTCTAAAACATCCTCCGGTTTGACATGAAGTCCACGGAGACTGGGCCTGAATATTATCAGCATCCTTCTCTGTGCATTCAATGTCTTTAATGATATGAATATGAGAGGAAAAACATCCCCTCCCGTAGAGAGAGGCCATGGAGTTTCTATTTAGAGACGTGTTTAATTAGATGTTGACTCTGAGTGTAATGCTCAGAGGCTAGAGATTAGTACACGGTATTTATTCTAAATGTACAGAAGATGGACATTACATCATTATGCTTCTGGGGTTCAGACAAGTGCGGGAAGCTCCAAATAAATAATTATGCGCTATTGACTGTTTGCAGAGAGCTGGTGTTGGTTTTGTCTCTGGGCGCTCTTCTGGTGCAATTACGAGACCAACTGTTGACTAGGGGCATATATATAAACACATTTATTCCACTAGTGGAAGAAATAAATGAATGGTGTTAAAAATGTTTATTTGGGCTAGGCCAGCTCTGTGAATACCCAAATTTAGACTTCTGAAATGAAGGCAATCTCCCCCTCATGTCGCTCCAAACTGGTACTTCTGTGGAACAGATTACAGTTTTTTCTTATTTGATGAAAGCTATTTTGGATCCCATTGACTTTCATAGTATGGACAAAAAAACACTGATACATTTTTCACCAGAAGAAAGCCAGCCGCTCTCAGAAAAAAAGGTACATTACTGGGGCAGTACCTTTTTAAAAGGTACTAAATTGCACCATTCAGGTACTAATGTGTACCATTTAGGTATAAAATGTACAATTTAGGTAATAATATGTATCTTTAAGGTATATGCAGTCTTTAGGGATAAATACAGTACAAAGGTGTGCTTTTTGAAAAGGTACCACCCCAGTGACAGCTTTTGTACCTTTTGTTCTGAGAGTGTATGGATTTGGAATGACATAAGGATAAACTAACAGAATTTAAATGTTTTTTGGGTGAACTATCCCAGCTGGGTCTTATTGTTCATAATATGTAACTCGTATGCAGCATTTAGAGGTACAGAAATGTACTTCGAAACATACAATATGGACACTGACAGCATCTAAACATAAGCAGTATTACATATTTACAGCTATGGAAATAATTGTTTTTCTTTATATCATATCCTTTAGATCCCTTAACCCTATCACAAACCTAAAAATGATAATTTTTCAACAATATAAAAAACAGGTGGAAAAATCTACAGTGACTGTTTTTAATTACACTATATCATTATGTAGATAATGGTCTATCTGTGTTAATGCGATTGATCTCTTCATTATCATTAATATTATAGAATCAACAAAAAGTTAGGTGTAATTGGATATATATATATATATATATATATGTTTTTTTTGGCATCACTTCCAATCAAGCAGTAATTATCATTTTATGCCAAAAGTTAGAAAATATAATTTCATTGCCAATATTTAGGATTCAAAATGCTATAGCTTAGAAATTTTCTTTAGCAAGATGGAGTTGGTCACTTTATTCAAAAGTGGTTTAATTTTAAAGGTTAAACTGCACAATAATCATAAAAAGATAATTCCACAGGACTACGTTTACTTTTATTATATATATCCTTTATATGTTTGAGACTAAAATATAGTATTTGAAAATGTACATGACTCACCAGTAATCAAGACTAGTCCTGTCCATATTTTATATATTAAAATATCAGAGGGCTCAGAAAACAGAACATAATTCAGTCTTCTGTCAATGCAGCTACCAATAAATACAATTAAAAACAATGAATTAATTCCATGAATTAAATATTATAGATTAAATAAGAACATTTGTACGTGTAAAGTTTTGATTTATGTTTTAGATTTATGCAATAGGCCTATGTCAGTATTGTATGTGTTGGTGTCTATGCAAATACATATGGAAGAATTGCATTTGACCTAAAACACATACAAATACTCAAGGTCACGTTGACTATCCGTTTAAAAAAAGTTAAAAGAGATGCTGCCTGTAGATAACTTCTCAGTGTTACTGTAAAAAATGAGTGCTTTACACATGATCTGATATCATATTTTATAATATTTATTTTTTCATCCACTGCCTGGGGGACAAAACACCCTGGCCATATTCCTAAATTGAGCAGCTTCATAGAAAGTGACAGGAAGAGAAAAGTAATGGAGATATTAAACCTTCTTTCTCTCCATGTGTGCTGTGGTCATTAGACCCGAGCTTAAGCGTCTCATTGTTGAATCTGGCAATAAAGCGTTTGGTGAAGAAGTGAGGAAAATAGCCTCTGGTTCAGACTCACTCACAGCATCGCTTGCGATTAGGCCATAAGTCCTTATACCGTCTGGGCAGGTGGTGATAACACAGTAATTGCTGACGTTCAGAGGAGCCGTGCTTCCTCATTTTGGAATAATATCAGCTCTGCCATCATTCATTGGTCACCATTCAGTCAAAATAAGATGGATTGACCAATCATTGCCTCATGCAAGGACATTGTCATCTCAGCGGATGAGGTCAAATGAAATCATCAGAGGACGGTGAAATGGATATAGCCAGCCCTGAGTATGAGATTTTTATTTTTATTTTATTAATCGTGCATAAGTGCTGTTGGACTTGTCAATGCAAAAGAGACCTAAACTGTATGACAGACATTCAGAACTACTGGCATCCCTAGCATATATTGTTATGTGGCTCATATTGGTCGACATACTAATTTTGCAATTTTCCACAGGGTTGGAAAACAGGTAAATTCACCTTCCCTCAGCGGACAGGCTGACCTACATAATCAGAGGTAAAATTTACACCTCACTGGCTCGCTCTTTCTGCAGGTTAATACAATCATTGTAGAAAAAAGAAAAGAAAAATGCAGCCCGGCATAGTGGTCTCTACCTTCATACATTACATTACACTGAAAATATTCTTCATATAAATGACTTCATATTGAGTTTCCATTTCACTGATTTGCTGAAGAAAAACACATATCAACTCAGTGCTCATATGTGTGCTGCTGCTTTGATATCCTCCTGCTACATACATTGTATAAAATTATAAGTTGTGAAACTTTCAAGGTCAGTATAATAGTACAGTACAGCGCTCAATACTTTGTTTAGCAAATGTAGGCCTTATAAGAGGGTTTTTCCACGATAAAAGTTTGACTAAATGAAGAATGCTACATTTAACTAACATTTTGTTGTCTTTTCTAGACAATGTTATCAACTACAGAGCAATTATGGGATAGTTTTACAGTCACAATCAACAAGATGAGCTAATTAAAGTCAGCAAACCTCATCAAAATGAATCATATAACAATAATTCATGCTGGGATCTTGCACAATCTAAAATTAGCAACATTGTTCAATATGAAATTGGTTTGTTCAGACAGCTGTTGAATTGGGAGAACATTTGGTTTAGCATTTGTTTTTATGTAGATTTAAAGTATTTCTAAGCATCTGTGACTCAGAAAGTTCTGTATGCTTGATTATGTAAATTATGAAAATGCAACTGATTTTATTATCATTGAGATATTGTTTTTTAAATTAATATCTGAATTTTTTTTTATTTTTGTCATTTCTGTTTTCATTTTAATATTAAAGTTTTATTTTTTTGTGTTTTTCTTACTATTGTTTTAAATATAGGTCTATATAATTTATATATAATATTCGTATTAATTTTTATTTCAGTTTTAGTTCAGTTTTTATATTTTTTCATTTTATATTTCAAGTGATGCAAGTTTGTGTTTTTAGAATTTCATTTTAGTTGACCGTTTAGGGCAGCCATCATTAGAGTGTCTTTGAAAGTTTACAAACCATAAAATAGTGCAAGTTAATTAAGTTACAGAATGTAAATAAACACATAAGTGCTATGCATTGTAAATTCCTTGTACGAGCTGCCATTTCTGATCATTATTTTGACCTTAGATGTGATCATCTGACATGGAAAGTTTCAGGGACAGTATTTATGAATATATACAAAGATCTGTTTGACATGATTTCATTACACCTGTCACTACCAATGAAGAATTTCTTGTGCCTTAATCATATAGATGGCTGCTCTATAGAAAGATCTAATTATGGCGTTCTGAGCATATTGTGAAGAACATTCATTGTGGATTGAGGATTAGATAGACCACTCATCTAATAGTGCTAATTAAGATGAACTTCAGGCTTCTTACAGCACAGCGTGAGGAAGGGCTTCAAGGTCAAAGCTGCAATAAAGTGGCTTTGTTTAACAAAAGTTAAATTGTACAAAGAGTGATTGACCTTTATAATTTAGAATGATGTATTTTATCTTTGACCACTTTTCAGTAATCTCATTAGTCTCATACATAAAAAAAAAAGTATATTCTGGGGTATTTGTGACTATTTTCAGTTATGCTCAGTCAATTATGCCATAAAGAAAGCTGGCTTTTATAAACATGCAAATAAAATGTTTATATGTTTAACCCATATACAATGTACTTGACTATACATTAACTAGTACTGGTGAGTAGATATTTTTCAGGTTGAAAGGTGACATTAAATTAAAATGCACTTCCAACCAATTCTCGCACATCTGATTCTTTCCTGGAAATTAGTTTTATCTTTGACCACTTTTCAGTAATCTCATTAGTCTCATACATAAAAAAAAAGTATATTCTGGGGTATTTGTGACTATTTTCAGTTATGCTCAGTCAATTATGCCATAAAGAAAGCTGGCTTTTATAAACATGCAAATAAAATGTTTATATGTTTAACCCATATACAATGTACTTGACTATACATTAACTAGTACTGGTGAGTAGATATTTTTCAGGTTGAAAGGTGACATTAAATTAAAATGCACTTCCAACCAATTCTCGCACATCTGATTCTTTCCTGGAAATTATTCACACATTTCAAATGCAAGCCCAGAGGAGTCTGAGAGGTTCCACTTCTATCCATTTCCATGGTCTTTCTTTTTTCCCCTCTTCATGTTTCCGTAAGTCATTAAGCAGGCAGGCCAGACAGAAACTGGGCCACGATGAACTCTGTCTCAAACACCTCATTATGCAGACAGATGTTTGAGAAGAATTCCTCTCTTAGCACTGATAAGAGCTGGATTTATTTGATCAGAGGGAGGCTGAAGAGTGGATGAGCTGTGACCTGTTGGGTCCAATGTCGACTTTCCCTCACTTCATGCTCTTCAGTACTGAGATAGTTTGAGCATTGATCATTTTTACCCTGGATGGCATTCAGCAAGATTCAGAATTAAAAAAAAAAAATTGGCTGCCTTTCTATGAATTTCAATTGAACTGGCCACATCTCATAGGAAGTTGAGTTGGGAGAGGAATTTACTAAATTGCAGTTCAACACAATCAGTCAACCGAGGAGTTTCATTAGTTCAGAATGATAAAACAAAGAACAGAGAACTTCTTAAATGCTTCTCGCTTATCAGTTGCTTCACTTTGTTCCATCCACTATATATATATGTATATATATATATGTGACCCTGGACCACAAAACCAGTCATAAGGGTCAATTTTTCGAAATTGAGATTTATACGTATTCTGAAAGCTGAATAAATAAACTTTCCATTGATGTATGGTTTGTTAGGATATGACAATATTTGGCCGAGATACA
>NW_015539926.1:1709367-1709614 GCF_001515605.1 Sinocyclocheilus anshuiensis
AGCTACTGTTTTGTTATTAGTTTAAGTATTTGCTACTGACTGTTCAAATGCGGAGTTTTGCGCATCTTGTGTGTGTGCGCGAGTGAGCGAGCGAGAGAGAGAGAGAGCGTGAGAGAGAGAGAGCGAGAGAGAGAGAGAGAGCGCGAGCGAGCGAGAGCGAGAGAGAGAGCAAGAGAGAGCACGAGAGAGAGAGAGAGAGAGAGAGAGAGAGAGAGAGAGGGTCACATCACAGTGGAGACAGCTCTCT
>NW_015539926.1:1709667-1728856 GCF_001515605.1 Sinocyclocheilus anshuiensis
GTATTTGAAAAATAATGTGTTTTTTGAACATTAAAGCATGTCAACATATTCTGTTACACCAAATACACAAAATAATGATCTTTAAAAAAGCATCATATGACCCCTTTAATATCCTAATGATTTTTGGCATAAAAGAAAAATCAATAATTTTGACCCATACAATGTATTTTGGGCTATTGCTACAAATATACCCAAGCGACTTAAGACTGGTTTTGTGGTCCAGGGTCACATATATAATTTAATAAAAAGCATTTATTTTTATTTTATTAAATTGAAATTACAGTTCTTGATCCTGGTTGCTACCTCAAATCCAAACACATTCTCAATTCAGGTCTGCATGACGCACAAACCTGGTGTCCACCCTTTTTAGTATTTAATGTTTTATATTTTTATGTTTAATATTTCAAACTCATATGGAAGTTTAGGTCACATTGATGAAGAAATCTGTGCTGAATCTTCCATCAACCATTCCTTTTGTATCTAGAGAGGTCGCATTTCTACACCGTCATGCCTCACTGGTATAAAACGGTGAAGAAAAACATCACATTATAGATCATTTGAAGACATATAATTACTTCAATCAGACTCTGATGAAAACATGGTTAGCTCTACAGCATTGAACCTCTCAAAATTGATTCAAAAAGACAAATTATGGTTAAAGGCAGCAATTTGAACCATATGGTCTTTTTCAACCTTATAAAAACTAATATGACACAATGGGTTTTCAAATATAATTGATTATAGGTTGATAAGTGAGCCAATTATATGTGTTAAAAATGAAATCCAGCATGGCATGAACCCCCATGATGCATATGGTAATCTTTTTTTTCTTTTCCGTGCCTATTTCTGCACACTGCATAATGATGGCATGATGAAAAACAAAACAAACAGCTTTAATTAAGGTCTGGGACTCGGAGACTTTTAGACTCATGCTGTCCTTGTATTTACAGCAAGAAAAATAAAGAATGAGAGGCAGTCTTCAGCAAAGCATTGGAAGATTTGTAACTTTCACAATGAAATATTGATAACACTGCAAAACCATTTATTGCCGGCTATGAAAGGAATAGTGCACTGTACACGACTTCTATTCTTTTGCCCAGTAAAACCTATTCCGTCTTTATCATTATCTATAACACCAGTCTAGACAAGAAAAATAGCATAAATTTTGCCAGAAACTGATACTTAACATGATACCGTTATGGAGATTATTGGTGTGTGTGCGTGTGTGTGTGTGTATATATATATATATATATATATATATATATACACACACACACACACACACACACACATGAAAAAAATATAAAAATGTCATTTAGTTTCCAAGGCAACATTTCTCTTTTTTTTTTTAAATGTAGTAAAATAGCTAAAACTAAAATAAAAATGAATAAAAAAAACTATGCACTGTAAAAAAATGTTCACTCAACTTAACCTTTTGACTTGTCTTTTTCCTGAATCAGTTAAGTAGTATTTCAGAATTCAAGTTACAGAATTTGTCAAGTTGAAAATACTTGACAAATATTCTAAGTATTTTCAACTTGACAAATTCTGTAACTTAAAATTATAAAGTTTATTTGTAATATCTTTATGAAAGTAAGGTGAACTTTAAGTTTTCAATACCAATGTTCATTTATCTTAACTTTTTACATTTTTACATTGAATCAGTTGTATTTATCAGTTGTAAGTTGTATTTACTTAGAATAAAGTATTTTTCAGCTAGACAAATGTAGTTATTTGAACTTCTATAGTTTAGTTGGAATATGTTTATGAAAGTTATGTGAACTTTAAGTTTTCAATACCAAAGTTCATGTTTATTTAACCTAATTTGGCTTATTTTCTTAGCTCAACCAAATAAATAATTATTTTATTTCAATTAGAAATAATTCCATTATTTCAGTCATGTTTTAGTTGACAACTTTTTTGCATTCCCATTTAAATTTTACTGAGAATATTCCTTATTGTATACTGTATATTATACTATATTTTCTTCTTTAAAAATTATTTAATGATGAATTTAAATATTGTTCAACTGTTTGAACACTGAATAGATATTGTTGATATGTAAATGTGAGTGGTCATGTGTCAATGTACTATGTCTGACAGTCAGTAAATTACAGTAAGTTTATAATGAACTAGAAAGTTGTTACAGTATGTTTTCATAATACATCAAACTCTTATTTCAAAACACCAAGGAATATTCTCAGGATATGAACCCCTTTAAACTCTCTCTGCTTGCAAATTATATAATGTTCCTCTTTGCCCAGCCGTACTTGTCTTTTTGGCAGGTGCTGAGGAGCTTGTCAGCCCAATAAATCCTTTTAGATACCATTTAGAGGTCAGAACACTAACCTCACCTCACACATTCATGTCTCTGACCCCGCAATATGACAGACAAAAAACAAATGACTAGGAACGAAATGAGAGTGGACAGTGCAAACGGCACAAACACCAGCAGTCAGTAAAGCCATTACAGATTACAGGGTACTTTAATTACTCTCTGTGACCCGCTTTCCATGGGCTACGGGTCACCTTGACCCCAGCTGGACTTGAGGCCTTGGGGGAAAAAAATACATGTTGACACTACAGAAACTTTTGGAGCAAGTCAATAAGCAATAAACAAAGAGGGGAAAAGTTTTTTTTTTATGATTATGCAAAGCAATATTATGCGAATTTAATACAGTGAGAGTGTTAGTAGAAAAATGCACAGTTCCCTAACATTATTTAAAGTAGTGCATAATGTATTTGTTTTAAAATGTGTGCACCGCTCATACAGAGAAAACATTGTTAAACATTAACATTTAAATCACCCTGTAGAGAATACAGCAGCCGTTACTGAACATTTGAAGAATAATGTTTGTCTTTAGTCTAGAAAACATCTACGTATAGAAAACATCCTAAATTAGTGATTATTATGATTTTCTTTAAGATCTATACTCTTAAAAATAAAGCATTTATGGTTCCACAAAGCATCTTTAACACCCAAAGAATCTTTCCGTTACACAAAAGGTTCTTTCTTTATAGTAGAAAAAGGTTCTTTGGATTATTAAAATGTTCTTCACACAAAGGAAAAAAAAAGTTATTTTAAGAATTGTTCAATGAAAGGTTCTTTGGGGAACCAAAAATTGTTCTTCTAAAACCTCTATTGGAATAGTTCCACCAAAAATTAAAATTTGCTGTAGATTTACTTACCCTCTGGCCATCCAAGATGTAGATAAGTTTGTTTCTTCATCTGAACAGATTTGGAGAAATTTATCATTACATCACTTGCTCACCAATGGATCCTCTGCAGTGAATGGCTGCCGTCAGAATGAGAGTCCAAACAGCTGATAATAACATCACAGTAATCCACAGGTAGTCCACACGATACCAATCCATCAATTAACATCCTGTGAAATGAAAAGTTGCATGTTTGTAAAAAAAAAATCCATCACTAAGACATTTTCATTTTAAACTCACCAAAATATGAGTCCATAATCCATAATAATGGTTCCTCCATTGAAAAAGTCCATCCCTTGTTGTCCTCTCACATCAAAATCCACCCACACATTTGTTTAGAACTGTTTTCACTTGTAAAATGTGTTTGATCTGTGCATATTTCTCTCCTAATTCAGATGAGATCATTTTATACAGGAGAAAGCAGTATTATGGACAGAGGACTTGAGCTTGAAGTTCATCTTGATCGATTTGTTTCTTACAAACACGCAGCTTTTAAATTCAAAAGACGTTAATTGATGGACTGGAGTCATGTGGATTATTGTGATGTTTTTATCAGCTGTTTGGACTCTCATTCTGACGGCACCCATTCACTGCAAAGCATTCATCAGAAATTTCTTCAAACCTGTTCAGATTAAATTAACCTACAGTATAGGATGTCCTGAGGGTGGATTAATTTTTCAGTAAATTTTCATTTATTGGTGAACTATTCCTTTAAGAGTTTATTCTGTGCCTGGTAGCTGTCTTTGACCTTACCTTTGCTGTAAAGTTTAGAAAGATGTTCACTAGCAAAAACACTGTATGAATAGTGTGCTTTTGTGCCTCAAAGTACGCACTTACAGCAGAAAAATAGTTTGTTAACACTGATTTGAGCTGTCTTTGGTTCCTTGAGAGCTTAGGAGAAACAGAAATAGCTCAAGTGGCACTTATCATGTACTCTACATTTGTAACAGCAGAGAACAGCAATAACTATCCATAACGAGCATCTCTATTTTTCAACGTCTAACCAACCACCTAAAAAACACATTCAGAAACAAGATCCATCTTATCTACTTCCTTAATCATCACTGATAAACGTGCGTAAGAGACACTTATATGTGGGCTTAATCATTTTAATGACGAAACCTGTTCTCCAGAGTCCTCCAGGCTCTAGTGGCTCATCACTAATTGGATTAATGATTGTTATCTACACCCAAAGTGGACAACAGCAGGTTAATAAATCATCTGGTAATTGTACTAAAGCATAGTATTTTTGTTTTGTGGGTGATGAAACACTTTATCTCCATTAGAGGGAATCAGAGATAACAGCAAAGTAATGATAAATACACAATACAAGATAAGCTACATTATAACTGCTGCATTGATAACGACTGTTAATTTCAATTAACAGTCGCATATTTGTTCAAATCAATCAATCAATTTATCGCAGTAGTGACACTAACTTTTTCAGCACCTCCTGGAAGTGATTTTTAAATTATTTGATCTCTATTTGCGTTTTATTCCTGTGATGGCAAAGCTGATTTTTCAGCATCATTACTCCAGTCTTCAGTGTCAGATGGGCCTTCAGAAATCATTTTAATATGATGATTTGGTGCTGATGAAACATTTCTTATCAATGTAAAACACTTTATCTCCATTAGAGGGAATCAGAGATAACAGCAAAGTAATGATAAATACACAATACAAGATAAGCTACATTATAACTGCTGCATTGATAACGACTGTTAATTTCAATTAACAGTCGCATATTTGTTCAAATCAATCAATCAATTTATCGCAGTAGTGACACTAACTTTTTCAGCACCTCCTGGAAGTGATTTTTAAATTATTTGATCTCTATTTGCGTTTTATTCCTGTGATGGCAAAGCTGATTTTTCAGCATCATTACTCCAGTCTTCAGTGTCAGATGGGCCTTCAGAAATCATTTTAATATGATGATTTGGTGCTGATGAAACATTTCTTATCAATGTAAAAAACAGTTGTGCTGCTTTTTTTGTGGAAACAGATAAAAAAAAGCTTAAATAGAAATAGAAAGTGAAATTGAAATCTTTTATAGCATTCTAAATGTAAATGTAATGCATCCTTTCTGAATCAGAGTATTTAAAAAAATCGTATAAATTAAGATGGTATACATTTTTCTATGGAAAAAATTAAAATGATTTTTACTTACAAAACCTGACTGATGCCTTCATTGAAGTATTTATATTGCTATTTTTCCCACCGTTTCAGTCTTACAGAGTATCTTTTTTAAAATC
Organism: Sinocyclocheilus anshuiensis; assembly: GCF_001515605.1. Classification (NCBI taxonomy): domain Eukaryota; kingdom Metazoa; phylum Chordata; class Actinopteri; order Cypriniformes; family Cyprinidae; genus Sinocyclocheilus; species Sinocyclocheilus anshuiensis. Next base: position 1,715,136 of record NW_015539926.1, read on the forward strand.
AAAAACGAATTTAGTTATTTTCTAAATTAATTTTTATTGTTCTCTTCTTTCCTGCATGTCTGTTCTAGTCTGTTTAGCTATCTATTTTTTTAACCAAACTTGGCATTGTGTACTACGAATACTGTTTGCTCTTATGACAAATTGCTTATGATGTTCCTCTTTTGTGAGTCAATTTGGTTAAAACCATCTACTAAATGTAAATGTAAATATGCTACTTTCTGATCAACATCAGTAGTGTAGAAAACGTAACTTTGTAAACGTAAGTGATTAAAGTTTGTTAATTGAAAATAGTGAGTAGCTAATCAGGAGGCAGATTTATGAACACGACCTTTGGGTTGCCCTATAAATGAACATTAGCCACATATTTCAATAAATCACCAGGCAGGGGTTACAGCACATCAGATGTGCAAAATGCATGTCTTCAATCTCACTGACACTCTTAAAGAGAACAGCGAAGGAACAGGTAGAGATGTTTGCCTTACATTTTTATTTACGATGATTTTGTTTATAAAAGAGATAATAGATGGATAAAATCCTTATTACAAAGATATTCTTTACTAATTTTATGGAAGGGTTAAAAGACGATTAATATTCAGTAATATTATTGATTAACTGCACTAACACTTCTGGATGAGAACAACATTTTAACTGAATTGAGCTGAAAAATGACACTTTTTCCTTCTGTAGAGTTGCTTATAACTGAACTGAAATCATACTATAATTGATGCACATTGCGACAATGACAGAGCTAACTGATTCAACATTGAGCTAAATTAAGCTGAATAATGACACTATTGTCTTCTTTACAGATGGTTTTCATAATGGATGCGTTTTACAACATTCAAATTATTTTCCTGTTTAATTCATGTGTAGCTGCTTTAAAACAATTTTGTATAAAGTGGTACATAAACATATACTACATATTTTCACCACCAACTACCCAACACTAAATATGACCCTCAATATTTGCACAGCTTTGGATGTACATCTAAGGATACGTTTTGTACCTGCACATGAAACTCTTGCAAGCAAAGGATATTTCAAGGTCTCTTCAGAGAAGTCCTTGACTCAATCAAGTTTATGCAGAAGTGTGAGCTATAATTACCATCCACATGCAGTTTCCAAATTGAATCATGTTTGTTGTCAAGCTCTTAATAAGATCCTATAATTAAAAATTCCTCTATAGCATAATCACAGCAGTGGGCCGGTCCGTTCAGGTTCAAATTAGGTTCGTTTTTTTTTTTTGTTAGATGCATTTAATTGTTGGGCTCTTAAGTACAAAAAGATGCACAAACTAGTGAATAGGTCAAATGCATATGCACACACAGAGATTTCACCTTCAAGTATAGCCTTTACCTGTACACAAAACACATTAAATCCTGCACATACTGTATATGCATTAAATGCAGAGGCGGACAGTAACTAAGTACATTTACTTGAGTATTGTACTTAAGTACACTTTTTGAGTATCTGTACTTTACTTGAGTATTATTTTTTTCTGGGAACTTATGACTTTAACTTCACTACATTTGAAAGACAAATATTGTACTTTTCACTCCACTACATTTCTATGAAGGTCCTTGAAGTAGAAAGTCGTTAGCAGGAAGTGATTTCCCAGCACTTTTTGAACACTGACCAGTTCCAAATGTGATATTTATTTACAATTATTTATTTCAATAATGAGAAGTTAATATTGTGGTTTATATTAGACACAATATTGTCTGATTTTGCTAAATTGTGTAAGTGAAAATATTACCCATAAAGCCACAGAAGAACTGTTGTGCGTATCCTAATAAAACACAAAAGGTGTTTGACTGAAGCAGCACTGCACAGACCATTCTGTGTGTGATATCAAAGTATAGCGAGAGCGATTAGACAGCATTTTAAAATGTTTGTTTTGATGTCAAATAAGTCTTGCTGTTTTGCTTTTTTGTTAAAGCAGTGTTTCTGTTGTAAAGTTATACAGCTACAGTTGTGTTGCTGGGTTTTAAAGCAGGTTTGATTTTTCTTTCTTTCTTATCACTCTGTATTTACAGGATTTCACTGTCCACTCTGTTCAAATGTGGATGAATGGCTACAAATAGATGTGTGCACACACTGTCAGAACTGTGAGATCACTACCATCCTGCTTTTGTGGGGGTGGGTAGGGGTGTTAATTTTTTTCCCCCATAGGTTTTTAACATTCTAAAAGCTCTTTATTCCAAAGATGCTACAAGCTAGTCAGTGTATTCAGTAGGTGCAATGTATTGTAAGTTGCTTCAGAAGTATTGCAAGTATTACGTACAACAATAAAACAGTGCATTGACATAAAAAAGGAAATTTACTTTTGGTACTTAAGTACTTTTAAAAGCAAGTACTTCTGTACTTTTACTTAAGTAAAAATCTGTCTTTACAACTTTTACTTGTAATGGAGTAATATTTGACAAGCAGTATCTGTACTTTCACTCAAGTAATGGAGTCGAGTACTTTGTCCGCCTCTGATTAAATGTAGAATTCATTAAAAAAATAAAATTTGTTGAAAATTTACTGATACTCGGGACATTTAAGATACAGATGAGTTTGTTTCTTTATCGGAACAGATTTGGAGTAATTTAGCCTTACATCACTTGCTCACCAATGGATCCTATGCAGTGAATGGGTGCCGTCAGAATTAACTGTCACCTCTGGCCAAAATAGTCCATAACCCAAAATAACTCTTCTTCCAGTGAAAAGGTCTATCCCATGTTATCCTCTCACATCAAAATCAATAGACATATTTGTTTTGAACTGTTTTTGCTTTTAAATCTGTGTATATTTCTCACCTGATTTAGAAGAGATAAAGCAATATTATGGATAGAGGACTTCACAAGACATTTATTGATGGACTGGTGTCATGTGGATTATTGTGATGTTTTTATCAGCTGTTTGAACTCTCATTCTGACAGCACCCATTCACGGCAGAGGATCCGTTGGTGGAGTATACTTTCATTTTTGGGTGAACTATTCCTTTAACAAAGAAACACACATCAAGCATAGCATTAGTTCTGGCAGGTCACGTTAGTCAAGCTTCGCATCAGCTGACTCTCAGCTGATCCCCATCTACCTATCTACCTCTAAGACAACTATCTAAGCATTCATATATAAGGTCCCTCAGTATTATCAGCAGTTTTCGCATTGCTCAATAGCTAATTACCCTCCTCCATCCCCAACTCCTCCTCTGTCAGTCAGGATTCAGCCGGATATCATCTGTTCTGTTTACCCTGGGGGGTTATCGCTGCTCTCCCTGCTTTTATCCATGCTATGCTGCATGGATGCACAGGGAGTTCTTGCCCAGAACAGAACCATACCGCCAATCCAAACTGTATGCTAATTGTCAATCATCTTTGACGATAGTGGTCCTGACAGAAATATGGATTGAAGTTCTAAATTATTACAAGTTCTAAATTAACTATGTCCTTTTTGTATCTTATGACATTCCACCTTCAGTATTATAACAGCACTATTATTCCACAAAGTGCAATCTTGATATGCCATATTGACATAATGAGAACACTTCAAGGTGAAGCTTTGATTGATTTGACTATAAATGAACAAAAACTCAGTCTCTATGAAGTCACTGATACCATTTTTAGAAGAGCTGATCGAATCACGCATCTGATGTTCCCTGGCTTGAGCTTTATGGATGGCCCATTTGGATCAGGGCTGTTAATCACAGCAGGTCAAATTATGATGCATAAAATTAAGATTTTATTGCCACTAAGGGACAAAGAGAGTAAATTACGTTTCAAACCTGGTTAAGTGCGTAGAATAACTCTCTGGCGACTGGGTGGTGATCATGTAGTCCACAATGACAAAAGCATTTATGGCTGTAATAAATACTGCAATCAAAATTCAAGTAAATATTCCTTCTCATGTCTTTCAGAAGGATAGTCCAAGAGCAAACAACACAGATGGTTAGATAATGAGGATTCTTAATGAAAATTGGACGTCTATTTTTCCGTGACTCTCAATATTTTAAATCTGGCTTTAGTGTTTGGTTTTGGAGTTCACAGCACTGAACGCAAAGACCTTTACATCATTAGGTTAAAAATCAGTGCACTCAACAGCTCTGACATTTTAATTTGCAATCCATATGAGATGTAATTCAAAAGAGGCACAAAAACACAGGAACCAGGCCTAAGTTATTATAATTCAGAGAATCTCAATTAAAAAAAAAACTGTAGAGGCTGGTCCTTTGAAATGTACCTATTCATTTTTGGAGAAAAGAAACAGCATAACTTTATTCAAAACCACCAATTAGAGGAATACATCTTTAAGCAAGAAATGCAGGAAATCTAATCAGACAGTTTCTCATCCACAAAATTGTCTGTGTGTGCAATATAGCTGAGACTGCAAGACACACGAAAACGTGAAATGAACTGAAATGAACACCAACAATTTTTCACTGAAATTATGAAATGTAGCCTATTTTTTTTAGAGAATCTTTGAAGCCGAAATGACAATGTACATTATTTTGCAATGAAACCGCAAGATTCCCGGGCACTAAAAATGCTAAACTAAACAAAGAATTCTAGTTAGGCTGTGCAGTCAAGCTAATTTTATATAGCTACTGGATGCTTATAGTTCCCTGTTGACCAACATTCAGTTTCATTCTGGTTCAGGGAGTTTTATGATGGTTAATGCTGTATTTGTGTTGGTCTAACAGTTTAATGTTTACTGGAGTCAGTACAATTTTTTATTTATTGTTTTGAAAGAAATTAATATTTTATTTAGCAAGAATGAATTAATCAAAACTAACATTTATAATCCTATATAATCCTAAAAGATTTCTATTTTAAATAAATTATGCTGTTCTTCTAAACTTTCTATATGAATAATTATTTTTTTTCATTAGTACGGTTTAAGTAAGACATAATATACATCCAGTTGGTTATCACAGAATTAGTCTCGTGTAGCCAGACCTTCAGACTGATGGCAGAAGGTCTGGGAATCATGGCCGCTTTGAAAGGCCAAGGCCCACCCAAGAGGCCATATGACTGACAGGCAAAGCAACCAATCACATTTCGTTTTGTGCTGCGTCATGTTTAGAGTTGTGGAAATGTCCCCACAATAACAGAGCGGTATGTAAAACTCTTGTACATATTGTCAATATGTCTATGCCGCGAACTTTAAATATTTCACATACTTTTGAAAATCCAGCATTTAGCTGATCCTGATAAGCGCTCATCGTCACAGTTGTAAACATGACAGCTTTCATCTTCCATGAGAGGGTTTGGCGTCACGGCTTCTTTGTTTCCAGGCGGAACATTAAAGAACACACACATCTTCCGGAAATCCTGTATAATTCAACCAATCCGATGATGACTTCAAAACTCCTGAAGTGTTTCCAATTTTGAGTGCGATATGCATCAGACATTCAGCCAACTGTCCGTGGGCGTTACGTCTGAGGCTGAGACTATCACAGAATAAACCCCGACAGGGTGATCAGGGGGCTGTTTCATAAAAGATGCTAAGAAAGCAGGGATTAAAGTCTGAAACCTGATTTGAAATAACCTAACAAATCAATCGGGGCTAAAGTGGTTCCATAAATGACAATTTAAGTTCACGAAATCTCACTAATTCTATCCGGGTTCAATGAGTCAAGATAATCTGATGAACTCGCTTATTTTTAAGCAGCCTATACTGTCGATCATGGATCAATCGATCCACCATGGCAAACAGCGAATAAAGGGCCTTTCGCACCGCTTTAGTTCCAGAACTAAATGTACAGTACTAAAGTACTGGGACGATTTTGCGCGAACTATTTTCCAGTACCATTTAAAGGGTTGCATTCGCACCGAGAATGTGTACTAAGAAGTGACGTAAGCCGGTCGACAGCGTCGTCATTTGTGCGTGGCGTTCAACAACAGAAACAAAGAAGAACAACATTAACAACAGGAGGATGGAGGACGCTGTGATCGGAGCTGTGTTTTTGTTGTGTCTCGTGGGTTTCACAATAAAGGACATGGAAAAGTCGACGTATACGTAAAGCGATTGAAAGAACGGAAAGGAGGGCTGAATCTCCAATGACAACTGGCAGTGCTACATTTGCTACAAGTGCCTGCACTTCAGCGTCCGTCCATCTATCGCTGTTCTCCATACTTGCGAAATAAGTTGACACAATGTTTACAGTATGTTTACACAGCGTTTTAAATCATGGCGGGTGAGGGCGTTTTCATACGCGTTTGGCCAATCAATGTCTACTTACGTCACGATTAGTACCAGTGGTGCTGGTTAGACCCTGCTCCGGAGTAGGAGCTAATTTGGTTCTCGAAAAAGGCAGTCCGGTACTAAAATCGCACCCAGTTCCGGTGGTGCGAAAACGCCAAAAAGTGGGTAGTTCCACAATTAGTTCTGGTACTATGAAAAGGTTCCCGCGGTGCGAAAGGCCCTATATTTGTGTTGGTTAATGCATTTGAGACATTATGTTTTCCTCAGTGCATAACTGACATGCCACAGGTATATTCTTCATCTTTAAATGTTAGAAAGTCATAAAAATATATCCATTTTGCCGAGGCTTATGTGAGGGAGCGAGCGCTGCTGCGCCCACGCGCCCTAAACAGATGTAGCGCAATAATTTTGTTATGTATGCACATTTTGCTAAACTATTTGTTGTTGGACATTAAATGTGACATTATTTTACGATAGCAGTAACTGTAAATCAAATGTAAGCTCTAATACAGTCATAATTAGTAGCTTAAATGAGTTAATGTGTATTCCTCTTACCAGTTAGAATGTAGTCTGTTTTCTGTTATTTATTTCATTTTTAAGTTAGTGATTTTACCCTTTAATTTAGTATTTTAATGCTTTAAAAAGCAATTTTAGATTGTAATGTTGTAATGTTCTACTAATAACCACAAAAGGTAGAGCTGTCATAAAACCAGAGAGAAAGGCTGCATGGCTAGAAACTGCTGATCAACTGAATGCGCGAGTAGCAACCATGTTAAAATGTTTTCATATATCTTAACACAATGGTATTAAATCTTGGGCACAATACATTAAATACAGTCTGATGTAGCCTATATTTGTATTTATTTGATTTAAGTTGCATTTTCTGTATACTTTTATTTTTTGACTGATAATAAAGTCAATTAATTGTATGTGAGAGAGTCAGCGTAATAGTGCGTTCCTATTGGTCAGTTTTAGAGGAGCTCAGCTTAGCCTGACAGTTAGCCTGACCTGGATCAGGTTAGTTTCTCAGCATAAGATGCCACAGTGACTAAGCTTGAGCTATGGTAAATTTGCTTATGAAACCAAATCAAGTGACAATAAGTCAGACTAACTGAAATAAGCCTGGCTTATTTAGTAAAGTTGTTTTATGAAACAGGCCCCAGGCCCTCGACACGAAACAGCTGAAATATTTTATTAGCTCACTAAACGCAAAGCTCCCACAAAGAACAGTTGCTAGCAAGCAACTTTTAGCCTAGAAAAATGAACAAATTCAAACTAGATGAACATTTAAGTTTATGAGACGAGTCGCATTTATTTCATGCACTATACAAATGTGAAATAATATTTAAAGTTTAAAAAACAAACAAACAGTAAAACAGTTATTTTAAATTATTGATTGATTAATTAATTAATATATTTTTTTCTCAATATTGCTGTTTTACTGTATCTTTGATCAAATAAATACAGCATAAATGTTAATACAGCTAATGATCAGAACTGTTTGTTTATTTATTTATTCTTTCATTCATTTTTTTGTGTGTTGAAACCTGAAATGCACAATTAGTGACACAGGGCGACACCATTTAGATCAGTTTTATGCTGAAGAGTCCCTATCAAGTCAGTATAAATATCAACATCATGTATGTCTGAATGACTGAAGTCTGTAATGACGTTTCCACCAAGCGTTATGGTTCAGTACAGTACAGTACGGTATGCAATTATTTCTGTTTCCATTGTCAGAAGTTGTGAATGGTACCAAAATAGAGAACCGTACTGTACTACTTTTTTGGGACCCTTCCGTTGGGGTACGTAGCACATTAGTCCAGTACCTAAAGGGTGGAGCTAGAGTCACTGCAGAACAATGATTGGTTGACAGAGAATCGTCACCTGAGCATGCTACAAGGGGAATGAAGCGTCTCTTTCACTCGTTCCACCATGCTGATCATGCATGTTGGGCTTGTTTACAATGCAAACACAAAAAAATATATAACAGTGTGTTTTAGAATTTTGTATTTTCACACACATACACACAGACAATGTTGCGCTTCTTCTTTGTGCGAGAATGAAGTCGATCACTACTTTCCGGCATACATCACGCCTATCAATTAATGATATTGTTGACGTGGAAACGCAAGCCGGATCAGGGTGTACCTTCCCAGTCGTACTGTACTGTACTGTACTGTACCATCCCGCTCGGTGGAAACGTTCAGGTACAACATGAGCTCAGAGGTTACAATTCAACTAAGCTTAATGATGCAGTGCTCAAATTTTTGCATAAATTGTAACTTGGAACCAATTATTCCACAATAGGCTACGTTTTAACCTACACACAGCTGGTACAACAGTCCCCAGTGCCAAAAAAACAAAAACATATGCAACAAACCTTCGTATTCATGGCATCATTTCTTCTAACACTCATTACAACACTAAATTTCAGTAAAACTGGCTGATGTTGAGGCTGTGTTCAACAGCATGCATTTGCTGCATGCTCCACTTACGCAGTGAGGCTATTCGGCACTGAAAATGAATAGTCCCATCCGTCTTCTGTGCTCAGCAAGCCAACCCAGTAATGGAGGCCCAAGGTGCTGCATGGTTGGCCTCACAATCTGTTTTCATTTGGATGGCATTTTATTATATATGAGATGTATCTCCACCTGACGTAAAGTAGAAGACCCAGACACCTTCAGCGCTGTCAAAACTTCAAATGACAGGATGAGGAAAATGAGGACGAATCGATATAAACAAACACAAGAGCTAAAAATAATGAAACATCCACCTGAACAAGCGCACACACACAGAGAAGATGCCTGAAATCAAGCCCATGATGATGCTCTTTAAAACAAATTATCTGAACGTAGTGCTCCTGGCCTAAAGCCAACCAAATTTGCTGTGTTTCAGAAAGAATTCAAACATTCCTCACATTATTTTCCAGTGCGGTCAATGAAACTCAACTCCCTAGTCTATTACCATCCTGGCCGCTGGCCAGAATAAATGCGCACAAAGTGAGAAAAGGAGTTTTTCAGATGAAGGAAAGAGGCTGAGCATTACCTGACTGAGAAGGCAAACAAATCACATCTCAGTCCAGTACTTCCCCAGAGACTTCTTTGCCTCTTCACTGCCACATGACCAAAACTAAAGCACGTCAATCTAATGAAGGATTACTGAGGAGTATTGGTCTTGGTGGTATGTGACGTGAGGCTTTGGGTGGGCTTTCATCATGCTGTCCACTCATCAGGGAAAATGTCAATTGGATTCAGCTTTCTACCACCTGCTCTCTCTACTTTCTGACTGAACTGGAGCCTATGAGCACATTCCTCTTAACTGCATATGTTTATAAAAAGTCCATTAATAAGCTTCCCATGGAATAATAGTTGAGTCAGCTACATGCACTTCCTCAGAGGAGAGAAGCCTACTGCTGAGAGTGCATCTCAATTTTCTCTGAAAGGTGTCGAATATACTCTCCGGTCCACAGATCCAGAGAACCCAGAGGAGTTTTCTATTTGGTGAGGAAAGAGTTGAAAGGCGTGAGAGTGAAAAAGAGAAGTGTGTGACTGTGAAAAAGCAGGGTGGTATAGTTGGGCTGGATGTTAAAGTGATAGTTGACTTTAAAAATAAAAACTCACCCTCACTTTTCGTTCCAAACCTGCATGACAAAAAGGTTTTTTTAAACAAATGACAGTTTTTAATGACAACAGCTGTTAAGCTTTAAGAACTAAAATAGATATAGATAGATTAATATATAGATAGAAAGATAGATCGATCGTTTGCATGATCCAGGCAGCTCTTAAAGTGACAGCAGTCTAATATTCCTGCTAGCTCTTAAAGTGACAGTAGTCTATTCTCGCTGTCTGTCATTCATGTTAATCAAACAACAAAAGAGAGAAAATCTCTCATTGCGCCTGCTCTTGACTAAATCACTTACACAGCGAAGAATATGCAACGCTTTTATACATTTAATTTGTACAATGTATGAAGAATTTCTTATTTATTTGTTCTACTGTAGTTTTTTGTCCTGTTGCTTCCAATTTGTTTCTTATTATTATTATTTAAATCGCAGACTGTTTACTTGTCTTCAGTGAGCTTTTTTTTAAATTTAGGCTAGTATTAGTTTTTTGTGATATTGACACTGGTGACAAGAATTATGAAATTTCTATGGTATTAAAAATGTTGTTATCATAAAGACCTTATTTAAAGCAAAAATAATATCATGATATAAAATTTTGGTTATATCGCCCACCCTTGGTAGAAAAGATGGAAAAGTTTTACATAAGACTCTTCAAATGTGACTTTCGTGTTACCTCTGACTTACAGCTTTAAGAACCGCATTTAAATTACAGCATTTATTTTAAATAAACATCTTTTATTCAGTTGCCATATAATTAGTGTGACATCAGCTTGTTTGAATAGTTTTGAAGACTATTAAATCCTTTAACTTAACATGAAACAATGCTTTCATGGAACTGTCCTTCAGAAAAATTGAAAGCACAGCGATAGACCCCTTGAACCAGCAATTGCATAATTTCTGCAATATTTAACAAAGAAAGTCAAGAACATTCAGTTCTCGCACCACTGAAAAAAGGGTGTTTACACTGAAATTAAGGGGCATTTTCTTTCATTATTAACGTCATCATTCATACATAAACTATAGATTTCCCAGACGGAGGGCACCAGAACTTATATTTCAAACCATTTGTCTTGTTGTTTTCCCCCCAAGACTCATTCTGACAAAAGTATTGATTACACTTTACTTGAAGGGGTGTGCATAAGACTGACATGACACCTTCATAATCATGACATGACACCTACATAATCATGACATGACACGTCATGAATATGAAGGTTTTTTATGCATGTTTATGACAACTGTCATTAAGTGTCATTCGCTCAGTTATGTAATTTTTAATGCAAAGATGACATTGTTTGAGATGTCTTTGTTATGGACTATGGTTAGGGGTAAGGGTAGGGGTAGGGTTAGGTTAGGGTTAGGTCAAATAATGTCATATTTGCATTAAAAAGTTGTCATAAACATGCATAAAACCTCCTTCATATTCATGACATGTGTCATGTCATGATTATGTAGGTGTCATGTCATGATTATGAAGGTGTCATGTCAGTCTTATGCACACCCCTTCAAGTAAAGTGTTACCAAAGTATTTGTGTACTTAAAACAATATTTGATCTTCTGTAATCCTGTAAAGTTCTTAAGGTTAACCGCTGTGTTTACCAGCATCGGGATCATATTGACAAATTATAATTTGCTTGATGATAATAAAGATAAATACCTGCAGAGTAGGTTAATGGGGCTTCGTATGTCCTGAACGATATTGCATGTTTTTTTGTTTCCTATGGTTTTGCATTTTATAATCTCCATCTCCTCTAATGAATGCAGAGTGAAGTCATTCGTCAAAGTGGATGTCTGATGGATCATCGGGGGTTTATCTATGCGCTAGGTGCCATAACTGAGAATATTAACAACCACGCTTGCCTCGCAACACTTCACAGCGACCTTCATTTGCATGTTCTTTGAGGGGCATTCTAGGGATCACTCAGCCGATTCAATGTCTTTGTTTTCTTTTCTGAACTCTTAGTAAGTTTAATATAATGATTCTTTGAAGAGGGTGAGCAATCAATAACTCATCCTAAAGCTCATTTAATACACTCATGGATTTAATTGGAAGGTTAAAGCGAAAACATTTATCCAGGGAAATGATATCAGTTTCTGTATTACACTCGGGTTTAGATTAATTTTATTATTGGTCTGGGGACAAAGTGGAAAATTAAAATTGATTTTGAGAGATAGAACTTTTCAGAGAACGCTTAGTATTACAGTAGTGTCAAAGTCATTCCCACACATGATCAATACATCCTGGTTCAGGTCATTCAAATGTAGCGGTAGCATTCAACCACTAGATTATGCTTTTTACGAATGATACAAGCTATGATTTTGTTTGCATTGTATGTGTTTCCAAACTAAACTAACTCAGCCTGAAAATGAACATTCGTATTAAATTTGATTATATTATTAATTTATTAATACATTATAATATTATATTAATGTATTAAAGGAGTAATAGAATATAATTAAAGTATTTTTTGTGATTAAGCTATCCCGTTTGTGCATTTATACTAAATGTATTTAGGCCCTGTTTACACTAGTGCGTTTTCGTTTTAAAACGGCGTTTTAAAATGAAAAGGATCCTCGTCTACACTGGTGTTATCACTGCGTTTCAGAAACAATCTCCGTCTACACTACAAGTCAAGTCAAGTCACCTTTATTTATATAGCGCTTTTAACAATACAGATTGTGTCAAAGCAACTGAACAGCATTAATTAGGAAATAGTGTCAATAATGCAGTAAACACTAATTTTTCAGTTAAAGACAGTTCATCATTGAATTCAGTGATGTCATCATCCAGCTCAGTTCAGTTTAAATAGTATCTTTGCAATCATTTGCAATCAAGTCAACGATATCGCTGGAAATGAAGTGTCCCCAACTAAGCAAGCCAGAGGCGACAGCGGCAAGGAACCAAAACTCCATCGGTGACAGAATGGAGAAAAAATTTAGATTGCGGACTTGTCTGCGTGCTTGGAGTGGTCGAATGGGGAATCTACCTATACATATCTATGGGTATAACAATGAGCATGATGCTATTGTTTACACGGTCGTCAAGGATACGCAGAGAGAATGTGGGCACTGGGCAGCCATACCATCATTTTCAAAAGTCTCCGTTTTGCTCCGTTTACACTGAAACGCAACCCTGGAGTTTTCAAACTAAAATGGGGTCTGCAGCGTTTTTGAAAGTCGAAAAGTCGACCCTCGAAAACGTGAGAGTAGTGTAAACGGCAGGCGTAACCGTAGCAAAAGTTATGCATTTTAAAACTAAAACGCACTAGTGTAAATGTAGCCTTATTCTCACCAAGGCTGCATTTATTGGATCAAAAATACAGTAAAAACAGTAATAGAATAATTACCATATAAAAATGAGGTTGTTACAATTTTTACAGATGTTACTGTTTTTAATAATGAACATTGAACATAATCTTTATGCTAACTCAAGGTACCACTAGCTACTGTCAAATGTGCATAAGCAACATGTGCATAAAAATGTTATATTATTAATATTGCAGCCTGCACTGCATGCAAACTGTGCTGAAGGTACTCATCATCACATTCAGGCAACACAAATCTGTTTCATGACTTGAAACGTCTCGGTTACGTATGGTAACCCTCGTTCCCTGAAGGAGGGAACGGAGACGTCACGTCGGTGACCGACGAATTGGGATATCGCTTCGATAGACCAATCTACTTCAAGTGTAAACTAAACGAGCCAATGCACATTGGCATGCAATTGTTGCATCCAGCTGCCGCTGATCACAGCATGAGTATAATAAGGCAGCAGGTGCAATGCATACCAGGTTTTCGCTGAGGAGCCGAGCCGGCGACCCGGCCGCTCAGTGGTGGTACAGCAACCGTGGCGACGGGACGTGACGTCTCCGTTCCCTCCTTCAGGGAACGAGGGTTACCATACGTA
>NW_015539926.1:1729276-1732371 GCF_001515605.1 Sinocyclocheilus anshuiensis
CGGGCGAGTTGCGACATGCGACGGGAGCGCAGACCACCTTGTCGGTTGATGTACGCAACGGTCGCTGTGTTGTCCGTTTGGACCAGTACGTGCTTGCCTCGTAAGCGCCCTTTGAGACGGTTCAAGGCAAGGCGCACTGCCAACAACTCTAGGCAATTGATGTGCCAATGCAGCTGCGGGCCCGTCCAAACCCCTGAGACTGCATGCCTGTTGTACGTGGCACCCCACCCGGTGGTGGAGGCATCCGTGTAGACCACAGCATGCCTGGAGATCTGCTCTAGGGGCACCCCTGCCCGGAGGAATGCAAGATCTGACCACGGGGTGAAGGTTTGGCGACAGGCCGGTGTAACTTGGACCCGGTGAGTGCTGCGCTTCCACGCCCACCTCGGTACTCGGCCATAAAGCCAGTGCTGGAGCGGTCTCATATGTAACAGGCCGAGTGGTGTAAGTGCAGCTGAGAACCAGCGCGAGCCACCCCGAGAACCCAATCATCCAGCCTTGAGGTCTCGGGACACGGTGGAGGTTTCCACTCAAGCCCGACCCTTTCGGCGGCCCGGGAAAGCATAGCTGTCATCTCCGGATCCGATTCAGGCTTTGCCACCGTCCCGGAGGGCGGCAGCACGGCCGAATCCTCATCGGACAGCTCTCCCTCCGATGCTGAGATCGACATCTGGTCGGGGGGAGGTCCACTGGATACCGCTGGTACCCTCTTTAAAGAGGGCCCAGCGTGTTCCGTGGGTCGCTCCACTGGATCGGAGGTGCAAGAGGAGTGATGGTCCCCAGAGGGTTGGTTCCCTGCGGGGTTTGCCATCACTGTAACCCTCAAACCGCCCGTGCTACTGCTGGAAGTGGTTCTCGTCTGTCCGCCAGAACGAGCCCCAGATCGCGGCAGCGGGACTCTGCCCCCTTGCAAGTAGCGGAGCCTGGTTCGCAGCTCCAAGATGGTAATTTTCCCGCAATGAGAACATGACTCATCCACGAAGGCCACCTCAGCGTGCTTCCGACGTGACTCGGAGTGACCGACTGAAAGGGAACAATATCACTCATTATAACATGCAGAAAGAAATGATTTATTCTATTAAGATATTTATTCTGTTAAGGAAAAATGACTGAAAAAGTGTAAAGACTTCAAAAACGTGAATCGTTTGTCATGTTCTGACCATAAAGAGTAGTTTAAAACCACAATTAACAGTCTGGTTTCTACAACTTTCACTTGGGAGCAAAAATCTGCCTTTAAACTTTAAAGAAATAAAGATTTGAAATTTATTGTGATAATTATCAATATCGACAGCCATGAAAAATTTTATTGTGATATTTTTTGGCCATATTGCCCAATAAGGAAAAATGACTGAAAAAGTGTAAAGACTTCAAAAACGTGAATCGTTTGTCATGTTCTGACCATAAAGAGTAGTTTAAAACCACAATTAACAGTCTGGTTTCTACAACTTTCACTTAGGAGCAAAAGTCTTCCTTTAAACTTGAAAGCTTTTGAAAAATTATTATTATAATATATTATTATTGATATCGACTGATTTGAAAAATGTTTTATCGTGATAATTATTGATATCGACTGATCTGAAATTTTTTTATTGTGATATTTTTTTTGGCCATATCGCCCAGCCCTATGATTAATTAATTCTGGAATGTAACAAGTGTCATAATGAATGAGTCATTTAATCACTCATTCAACAAATTTGTTAAAAAACACAGCACTATTAAGGAACAAAGCAAAACTTTCCTTATGAGCACTGAATCGTACAAAAAAGCAGAAACAAAACAAAACAAACAACATTTTGTTCATTGGAGAGATGAAACAGAAGAACCATTTTAGGTTCAACTCCAACTTTTCGCTCATTTTAATAATCATTTTAACATTTTAATAATCTAAATAACCTTTGAACCATTGATGTTAAAGGTTCTTCATGGAACCATAGATGCCAATAAATAAACTCAATTTTTTTTAAGGTGCTGTATATAATGTTTTTACTGTATTAAAGCATGAAAATACCATAAATACATTTGCAGTTATTTATGAAACATGCTAAGTTCACATAATAGTTTTCTCCGAAAAACAATGTCTGTGTGATTCCACCCACTGCCAATTTACCCAACAGTTTTTCGAGACCCCGGGTTGCCAGTTGACGGAAAACACAGGGTATTGCAGCCATTAAACTGCATCAGAGATTGCAGGTTCTACCTGACCTAAAAAGCCTTGGCATCCATCTAAAAAGCTCTATGTCCAGAGGCATTTAAATGTACATTAACAAATAGTGTTAGGCTCATCGCCTTCCATTGTCAGTTACACTCGTTCCTGTTGCCTGTCCCTAATCTGGCAACATGCATGCGCATTGAGTCTAAGGGCCCTATTTTAACGATCCAAGCGCATGGTCTAAAGCGCACGACGCAGGTGCACTGCATATGGTACAAAAATGATATGTAGATGGGTTTGCGGTTTGGCAGACAGAGAAAAATAGACGATGTCTTGCAGCATGTCAGCGATAATTAAAGTGTGCATTAATTTAACAGCGTTTAGTCATACCATATGCAACAATGGTTTTTCAGAAACGTTATTCTTGAGGGACGTGCCAGATGCTGGATTCATTTCAATTCTTTCATTCTTCATCTCTTTCATGTTTAGTTTCTCAATTTGCTTTTTGAGCATCAGTCCCTGAAATGCCATAGTGCAGACTATCAGTACAGTCACTGAATAAACTGCATTATTATGTCTTTAAGAGACGGCACAGGGCTCTTTTGAAACATCATAAATGAATCTAATATCCTTCTTAAATTGTCAGGAACTGTCAATGCATGCTTTTCAGTATTTAACCACTGTATGCCTAAAACGTAAAGCCAAAAATGTCATAGCCATCAATAAAATATAAACATGTTTTGTGCTGAGAAAAACACTTGTATAAGTCAGTATTAACAGCAGAAAATCACTGTGCTTAATGGAGCCCAATACACATTGAATGAATCTGTACAGGTGTTTAAAGCACTCAGAGGTGTATACAGGTGCATCTCAAATTAGAATGCCGTGGAAAAGTTCATTTATTTCAGTAATTCAACTCAAATTGTGAAACTCGTGTATTAAATAA
>NW_015539926.1:1732528-1736175 GCF_001515605.1 Sinocyclocheilus anshuiensis
TATCGCTACTCATAAGTACTTGGTACATTATCAGCGCAGCGGCAGACGTTCAAACTAATATCACGTAATTTACGTCTCTGTGATGATTGGGTGATATCAGAAGGGAGGCTAGCCTCCTTTGCGAAGTTTCTTTTCTCAACACTCCTCAGCGTTGAAAGTGAACACTCTATGCTGATTGGCTAATTTTTTTTTACCAACGGAGGCACGAGAGCTCAGCGCTAGCTCGGCCTCCCCTCCCCTTCTCTATCATTAGCGGTTGTAATTACATCAGCAGATTCGGCACATTCGCGATAGAAAAGCGGCGCTTTCACGTTATGGTATTACAACTGTGAAATTACAAACAAAAAATACACATTCTGAGACATGAACTGAAATGAATTGTGAATTTTATTAACATTAAATCGTCCTCCTCCCATTTTCACCTCAAAATTATGGGGAAGCTGTGCCTCCCCTGCCTCCCCTGACGAGCCGCCACTGCTTAATAGCAGAAAAAAGGTGTTCGGTTGTGACGTTCCATAAAGTTACACACAGATTTTCAGATTTCTGAAAACAATTTACCTCAAAATGATGAGACCTATCTACTCACAGGAATATTTCCTGATCATAAATTTGGGGGTGTAGTTAAAATTAGTCTCAGCCAATGGACTAAAACATACTGACATGAAAAATGCGGGACAGTTTTTTTCACATAGTTTCATAATTTACAAAGAAAATATAAAATAAAGATTTTTTTTAACTTTTTTTTAAAAGAATTAAAAAGATACTTAAAAAAAAAAACAATAGAAAAAAAAAAATACCAAAATTATTTCAATATCATTTTCAGAAGCTGAAATTTAGGGGTTAGGGTTCGGGACAGCCACCTCCCAACTGAAAGTACCCAATAAATGATGATTTTATATTTATTAAGCTTAGTAATATTTAAATGTTGCTATTAATAATGCTATTGTGCATTTCCATAGATAATAGAAGGATCTTAGTAAACATCTAAGATTTGAATACTTAAATGCTTTTTAAATGTGTTCTTTGGTTATGGGACAGCAGTTTGCACCAATTCTGTAGAATGGCCCATATATACTGTATATATATATATACAGTATTTGCATGATATTACATCAGATGAAATTCAGTCTTTATAAATTATATAATATAATATAATATATACAGTGGGTACGGAAAGTATTCAGACCCCCTTAAATTTTTCACTCTTTGTTATATTGCAGCCATTTGCTAACATAACTTTTTCTCAGCAAAAATATTATAGATATACACACTATGTGATTAACTGATTGCCACATCAACTTATTGTTATTAAATTAGTTTCATACCAATAATAGTACTAAATGTAGATAGATTGAAAATCTATATTTTAAGGATGACAAAATATCGCATCCAGGTTTTCATTTCAACTTCAACAAATCCAGTTTCGTCTGTGAGGCAATTGATGTAACAAGCACAGAGTTCACACTCTTCACTGACAAAATTCAATACTGAGCCTTGTTTTTTTTCTTCTGTAGATTGGATCCTACATGATTAATATGGGGATTTTAAATTAGGTCACATCTGGAACAGACAAAAGAACCCCACAGCCTGACCCACCTCCGGTTTTGTTGAACAACAGCTTGTTTCGCACAGCATGCCTGAACCATGCAATATTTATACCTGACTTGACAGGTAACTTGAGCACATCTACAGAGGCAATCATCTTCATGAATTAAGATGAAAATCAAATTGCATCACCAGACATAGAGAACAGCCTTTCAGTGGGATTTAAGATGTGGCCAATTCTTCCCTGACTGCCACAATCAGAACGGGGAGGGTTACAATGTTTCGTATGGCACAGAAATGTTCATTCTCTCTGGAGATGTTGCTCATATAACGTCTCATCTGTGCAATCTGAGCTCAGTGGAATGGATAGTATAATTCCATATGAATTTCAGATGAAAAAAAAAAATTCCAGCATACTGTAGTTACATTACAAAAAACAACTATGATTGGACTGCATAGCTGGTTTTGAACATCCTATTATAGAAATCTATATATTATTAAGTACATTTGTTGTACTTGCCTGAATGTGTTTTTGTAAATTTAGTAGCAGATAATTAATCGTTTCAGACACCTGAGATGCCCTTGATGATTGCCTGAAGGAAGAGATAAAATTAGATTTAATATTTGAGAAGAAGCTAAGAACAAGTTATTTATAAGCATTCTAGAGCTACAAATCTGGAATATGGTTATTAGACACTTGATATATACAAAAAATGTGAACAATATTTATGTGAAATAAAAAGTAGGGGTTTTCAAATTCTTAGGAAATCTGAGGAAAAGCTCAGAATAAAATGTAGCAATAAAAACAAAAAGCAATGAATTGACATGAATTTGAAAGTTGCAAGGGGATTATTATATTATATTTCAAACAGTTTGAAAATGATTCAAAATGGCATAATTTACACTCAAAAATGAGGTGGCAATGCTCATTTTAAGTCAATTATTTAACAAAGAGCAACAGTTGAAAGTTGCCATAAAGATTATAATGGTTGTGCCTGAAGTATATTTATTAATCAATGAAATTGCAAGAAAGTGTGTGGATTGTGTCTTACAATCATCACAGGAGGTTAATCAGGAAAACTAGTTCAGGAACAGATCCCGACATGAACGTTTAATGCAAGAGCTGTGTTAAGCAAGATGTATGACTAGCAATAAAAGCTGTGTGCCTTACTTGAATTGTCAGCACTCTATTTTAGAGATCAACATCAGGGGTGACACACTTACAAAACCAATGTCTGGAGCCCAGAGGCATGATGGATTACTCAGTAGTTTTGTTTTGAGATTTTCCCTCTGAGAAATGACACTGAAACTGAGACACAGGTGGGCTCATTTACTGATTTACGACAACAGCGTCTAGTACTGAAGTCTCATCCACATTCTGTTTTACAGTGGGATCCAAGTTCATATTTTGACGATTTGTCATGAACATAATTTATTTAAGAAATCTTAAAGGAATAGTTCACACAAAAATATACTCCTCTTCAGGCCAGCCAAGATGTAGAGGAGTTTGTTTCTTCATCAGAACAGATTTGGAGAAGTTTAGCATTACTTTACATCACTTGCTCACCAATGGATCCTGAATGGGTGCCGTCAAAATTAAACAAGTAATCTAGTCGATCAAAAACAGAATTTGTAAGAAACAAATCCATCATTTTGGACTGTTGGCTTGTAAACAGTACTTCATCTGTGCATATTTCCCTCCTGATTCAGACGCGACAACATTTTTCTTTTTTTTTTTTTTTACTGGAGAAAGTAATATTGTTGATAGAGGACTCGTATTTTTTGCCGGAAACAATGGTTTGATGTTAAAAACATATTAATGATGAATTTGCTTCTTAAAAACGAGCAGCTTTTCACTTCACAAGATGTTAACTGATGGACTGGAGTCATGTGGATTACTCGTTTTTATCAGCTGTTTGGACTCGCATTCTGACGGCACCCATTCACTGCAGAGGATCCAGTGGTGTGCAAGTGATGTAATGATAAATTTCTCCAAATCTGTTTAGATGAGCAAGTTTTCATTTTTGGGTGAACTTCCTTTAAGATGGTTTAGAAGAAATTAAAGGGGTCATATGATGCTTTTTTAAAGATCATTATTTTGT
>NW_015539926.1:1736456-1737475 GCF_001515605.1 Sinocyclocheilus anshuiensis
GTTTTAGGGGGGCGTGGCAGAGTCTTAACTTTGATAAAGAATATCTCTTTGGTTTTGAGACTTTAGTCTTTGCAACTTCAGGGGTCTTATCTATGCACAATCAGCTTGTAACACTCCAAAGAGAAAGGAAAACTTGAAATCGCATCATATGACCCCTTTAAGATCTTTAAAGTAACAATCCTGTCATCATTTACTAACCCGGATTAGTTTTAACTCAAAATGGTTCTGTGAACTTGCCCTTTGTGTTCCACAGAAGAAAGGAAGGAAAACAGGAATGACATGAAGGAGAGCAAATGATGACAATTTTCATTTTCAGGCAACTGTCTCTTTAAGCACAGATTACTCTCAATGGCAACTGAAAGAACGTCTCATAAAATATCTATTGATAACACTCCAAAAAAAGGAAATGACTGAACCCTCAGTGAGCTCATAGACACTGCTGCAGCCTGCCAAAGTGTCAGCAGTGGCAGAACAAAACTGTTCTGATTTACCTTTTTAAAAGCCAAATATATGAGGGGGAAATGGACACTGCAGCTGGTAATCAAAAATGTCAGCGCTTTAAATGGGATTGGCACGCAGGTTGGGTTGGAGGTGGAAGGAAGTTTCGGGGATTTGGACCAAGGCTTCCTGCAGCTGAATCCCAGGCTTGTTTAGCCACCTGTGGGTCCAGATGTCTGATGAGGAGGACTGTGGGGACTAACATCATCTGTCTATCTCTGGCTCAGAGATACCTTCATATATTTTAGTATTCACCTCATGCACCTCAGCAATGACTGTTTTACTCTGTGAGAATGACTCATTCCTATTCTGCAGATTCATTTGAAGATCTTTATGAAGACATAATACGGGTTTCATCGGTCTGAGACCACTAGTAAAAGTCATTTTCTACTTTGATGTATTTTTCCCTTTAAAAATTAGGTTATTTATTAGGTTATTTTACAAGGTATATTTGTAGCAATAGCCAAAAATACATTGTATGTGTCAAAATTATAGATTTTTCTTTTATGCCAAAAATCATT
>NW_015539926.1:1737515-1766640 GCF_001515605.1 Sinocyclocheilus anshuiensis
CACAGCGTCTCCCTGACATGGCTGCTTCAACACTAACTGCGGTTACTGAAACCACGCCTTCTTTCTTTACGTGAACATTTGGGTGGCATTACGCAAATATTTCCACATAGTGAGGTAGATATGTGGGGGCGTGTTAGAACAAGGCGTTTTAGGGGGGCGTGGCAGAGTCTTAACTTTGATAAAGAATATCTCTTTGGTTTTGAGACTTTAGTCTTTGCAACTTCAGGGATCTTATCTATGCACAATCAGCTTGTAACACTCCAAAGAGAAAGAAAAACTTGAAATCGCATCATATGACCCCTTTAAAATTGTTTAGAAGATATTTTTCTAATTCAATGCAATTTTTCCCATTGCAAATTGTTATTTATCATTTATCCAAAGAATCTTCAGACTGGTTAGAAAACATTTTCAAAGTTACTGCATTTCTTTACTTTTACAGATTGCTATTGATCTTTGATCCAATTAATTTTTTTGATAGATTGTTTAAAATGAATTGTCTAATTTAATGCATTTTCAATTAGAAATTGTATTTATCATCATTAGTTCAAGGAATCTTTAGAAATTACAAATTATGTTATTTATTATAATTTATCCAAGGAATCGTAATAATGTCTAGAATACATTTTTCTAATTGTATGTTTTTTTTATTACAATTTATGTTATTTATCATTTATTAAATTACAATTAAGATTATTTAGAAGAAATTAAGCAGATCTTAAAGGAACAGTTCACCCAGAAACTCATTTCTGTCATCAATTACTGAGTTTGATTCATAAATAAATCATTCACATTGGTTTTGTGAACTTGGTCAACTGATTCACTCAAAAGACTCAAATTAAAGGCACAATATGTAAGATTTTTTTATTAAAATATTCAAAAACCACTAGAACAGTGTTATATATTTTGCTGGCTTGTGTACTTACATTATCCCAATGGTTTCGAAGAATGTTTAAATCCAGAGAAATAAGCAATTTTAACTAGTGACACGGACCGTGTCCATAGTGTCATTGTGTCGCCTGCCAATGACGTCATAACCCCTCGATTTCCAGTTTTGTTTTGTAGAGAACATGGAAACACCAAAGATGCTTTACTATGCTATGCATTTTATTAGACAGGTGACAACCACACAGAGTAGCATTATAACAGAACTTTCAAATGTATCTAGTATGATAAAACAGCGCTGCTTTTCCCCCAGATACACACGACCGGAAGAAGCGGAAGCGGTCGACTGTGGCATAATAAAAGCTCCGCTGCTTTCGAGCCGAGTG
The DNA here is from genome assembly GCF_001515605.1 of Sinocyclocheilus anshuiensis. Classification (NCBI taxonomy): domain Eukaryota; kingdom Metazoa; phylum Chordata; class Actinopteri; order Cypriniformes; family Cyprinidae; genus Sinocyclocheilus; species Sinocyclocheilus anshuiensis. The sequence goes on from NW_015539926.1 coordinate 1,738,784, forward strand.
TCACGCTCGTTCAGCGGCCCCGTTTCGCTTCGACGCCTTTCAGCCTCACCCTGCTTCATTCTACTACATTAATAAATCATTAGCTCATCCATGAACATGATTTCTGCCCGAGTCCCCTCGGATTGCTTCGGCTGTGGGGAAGATGATGACAACTCCCATGACTCCACACTCAGTCACGGCATCATCAAACTACGCCTTTGTTTCTTTGTTTATTTTGAATACGCGCCCTCTAGCGAAAATTACATATCGTGCCTTTAAAAGAATTGTGCATTTGTGTTTATGGTGGTTTTTAGTCATGTGGGGCTTACCAGAAATGGAGAACTCCACAAGTTTGAAAAAATATGTTCTTTAGCATGATGTAAGATGATCCAAAGAGCATCAAGATCAATGTCACAAGGTACTTAGACTAGTTACCTAGAAAGGGCAAAACATTAAGTATTTTTTAATCATTCTGTTATAACATTCCTTTTGTTTTAAATATCTCAAAAAAAATATTTCTAGACATTACATTTTACAATTTGGGCCCCACTGTCTCATAATGCAAAACTGACACTTTTACAACCATTATCAAAATCTGTGCTCTGCAAATCTTCTAGTGATTTCATGATATAAACTGCATACGGTTCTGTCAATTTTTCTATCCAAGCAGTGGTCCTGCTGACTGACAGCGCTGCTTATTGTGTCAAGAATATTTAAAGTGAATCGGCAGCGAGGGACCCGTACACTGCGGCTGAAATCTCTCCTTCATCTTCTTGTGTTGAGAATTCTATTTGACAAATCCCATCGCACAAACACACTAAGCCTCACACCATGCACTTCACAGCGTGTCTGTGTTTCCGAGAAATTGCTTTGTGCTTCCCAGTAGGTGACAACAATTGTGGTGGCATCAGCAACCTCACACATCGCTAAGAACTGTGGAAAAATCATTTTCATGGCCTCACCTCAGTATGCTATACGATACGTGGGCAGAATGCTTGTTAAAGGCAACATGAAATCAAAATGAACTCTATTAGCCTTCATCATAAATCTTTCTTTAAGAAAAAAAAATCCTTATTACAAATCCTTATTTATCATTTATCCAAGGAATCTTAAACTTGTTTAGATGATTTGTGTTCTAAAGATTGTTCAGATGATTTCTTTCTAATTTAATGCATTTTTATCCCATTATAACTTATTTATCATTTATCCAAGAAGCCTAAGATTGTTTAGATTTTTTTTCCTAATTCAAATAATTTTTTTCTTGTTAGAAATTCTGTTATTATCATTTATTCAAGAAGTCTTATGATTGTTTAGATGATTGTTTTCTAATTGAATAAATATTTTAGCAATTACAAATTATTTATTATCTATCCAATGACTCTTAAGATTGTTAAGATGATTGTTGCCTAATTTAATGCATTTCCCATTACAAATTGTTATTTATAATTTATTCAAGGAATTATAAGATTGTTTAGATCATTTTATTTTTCAATTTAATGCATTTTTCCCATTACAAATCATTAACACCCCAAAAGAACTTTTAAAAAAAGATTTTTTTAAAAGAATAGTTCACCCAGGAACTGATCCAATCTTTCAGTGAACAAGTTACGCTTGATTCATAAATTAACCGTGTCACATTTAGGAAAGTGTTGTTAAACTTTAAAAGTCGTCAACAATAAAGCAGTGATAATTGTGACCAAACACCGAGAAATCAGCATCTAGGTGGATTTGCAGCTAGATAATTTGCTGACCTAGACCTGCACAGAGTTAAAGGAGAGTAGTAAAGGGTAGTGAAGACAAATGTAGCAAGCTGTGTTGCTGAACTACAGTAGAAACCATCTTGGAGAGGATCAGAAGGTCATGAAAGGCATGAGAGATGGAGTGTCAGAGTCAAGATGGCTAATCTCACTGATATAAGGCGCTTTTGCAGAGGGAGCTAACATCCATTTCCCATGAGTGCTGCACACAAGCCATAGACTGTAAATTGCTAGAGTATTCAGTACAGCAAGTGAATTATTCCTCTTTGACAGCAATCATCAACAGCCTGGCATTGACATCGCTTCAGGAAAGAACCCTGGTTGAATCAAAGTGAAGAACTGCAATGAAAGACACTTTAAAGGAACAGTGTGCGTAAAATTAAAAATTCTGTCATCATCCACAAACCCTCATGTTGTTACAAACCCATAAGACTTTCTTCTGTGGAGCATAAAAGATGATGTGTGCTAAAACAATGTGTTGGTTGCTTGTTTCTATATAAATGAATGGGAACTGAAGCTTTCAAGCTTCAAAAAGAACACAAAAATATACAAGTTCGCTTCACAAGACGTTAATTGATGGACTGGAGTCGTGTGGATTATTGTGATGTTTTAATCAGCTCTTTGGACGTTTATTCTGACGGCACCCATTCACTGCACAGGATCCATTGGTGAGTAAGTGATGTAATGCCAAATTTCTCCAAATCTGTTCTGATGAAGAAAGAAACTCATCAACATCTTGGATGTCCTGAAGGTGATAAAATTTTTGGCAAATTTTCATTTTTAAATGTATTGTTCTGAATATAAGACGACCCCATTTTTTCATATGTAGTTATAAAATAAATTCATAAAAAAACACTGTCTTATATTCAAAATAATACGGTATTACTTTAAACTGTTGTTCACTGATGATATTCTCTATTAATTTTAAGTTAATTCAAAAAAGAATGATTTGTTTATATTATAATGCTGTCAAACGATTAATTGCGATTAATCGCATCCAAAATAAAAGTTTTTGTTTACTTAATATGTGTGTGTGTACATTTATTATGTATATATAAATACACAGAAATGCATGTATATATTTAAGAAAAATGCGTTATGTTTTTATATTAAACAGATTTATATACAATATTTTGGATGCGATTAATCGTTTGACAGCACTAGTTTATAAGTCAGAAATTGCTATTTCTTTTGCTTGGATGTCAAAAGTGAACAGCATAGTCTTTAAAAAAAAATCACATTTTGTGTTTCACAGAAGAAAGTAAGTCATACAGGTTTGCAAAACATTAATATGACTGAAAAATGACCAAACTTTTTTTAGTGAACTGTTCCTTTAACGTTGCAGTGTACTGCATGAAAGGCAACACAACAACCATAAAGATTCGTGTGACATTGAAAAATGAATCTGTGGATGGGAGGCAATAATTATTTTGCGGTCACATAACTTACATATCTTGTATTATGTACACAAGTACATGTGTACACTTGCAAAGAGAAGGAGTAAATTAACTACTGTCAAAGTCATTTTTGTTCCCTACAGCAGCTGCTATAATGGAGGTCGTAACCTCTAATTAAAGTGAGGTGAATAAATTAAAAAGCAAAATGAATTAAATTTATGTAGGCTTTTAAAGAACAAGGCATAAACAAAAGTCCTGAACAACCCAGGAACAGTTCATTCATGCTGAGTTTCTACACTGATTCCTCTTTTTGGCTAGAGAAATCACAGCGAGTTCCTGTTCTCATCCTTTAACATATCACATAAAGAGACAGAAATCTGAGCTATAGGTTTGAGTGAAAGAATGGGAGCACAGTAAGCTGCCGTGAAAGTTTTTGTGCAGTTCTAAGCCCATTTGTTTTACTGCGATTTCTTCTTTAATATGATTTCCATACAGCTCACCAATTTTTCAAAAGTGATGTGCGATCACACATCTCGATGAGGTTAAAAACTCCAGCCTTTATCTTGTCCTTCATTTATAAGCTTTTTCATTGAGATCTTACCGGAGTCAGAATGATAACTTACCTGGTGAATATTAGAAGACAAACTGTGCTTTGGAGAGAGTGTTTTATAACACGGCAGCAATGCATCTGAGAGAACTGAGGCGGAGGAACTGCAGGAGATGATTTCCTGTAGGTGACAGTGAAATTAATTATGGATTGATTAAAAGAAAGATGAAAACTAACATTCTTAATATTTAGACTAAATGTAAATATATAAATTTACACATGATCAATATGTAGAAAACTTGGGTAAATTAAATAACATTCTTAATATTTAGATTAACAAAATTAAAAGCTAAATAAATTAATAAATACAAAATTGCACATGCTCAATATGTAGCAAAAATATACTGTTAAGGAGTTTTATATTTTTGGTATATTAAATAACATTTAAAATTTTTAGATGAACAAAATGAAAATAAAAATGAATAAATAATTACAAACAGGCTCGATATATAGCAAACTTACATTGTTTAGGAGTTGTATATTTTTGGTTTATTAAATATACCAGCCAGTGACGAGGACTATGCTTTCCCAGCATGCATTGCAGCATAAATAAATAATGTGAAATACTGCTTTACTGTTCACTGTTTTACAGGTTACTGCATTGTTTACACTTGTGATTGATGATTATTTTGTGTATGTCAAAATGCATTCCCTTTTTCAAAATGAATAAATAAATGCATTTATACACAGAGACACATACAATACCATATTCTAATAGGGGAAGGAAAACTAAGAAAAAATAACACAAAGAATAAAAAGAGGAAAATCATCATAATAAATTTTGCAAGAACGAACAACAGTCATAACCTTCCAAAATACAAGCAATATGATTGCTTTTTATTTCCAAAATTGCCCCTGATGCCAGCAGTTATTATTGAAGGATAATCAACAGAAAAGCCAACTAATGCACAACCAGGTTTAAATATGAGGTATATTTTTGTGAGCTGTATCTATATTATTCGGTGATTTGCTTTTGTAATGTGATATGCTTTAGCACTAATAAGGCTGAGCAGTAAAGCCTGACTCTGCATTGACTGAAGCAGTGTCCATATCTGAACGTAATGATTCCCCCACAGGCTACGCTGCTTTTAGCTGAGCACCAGCATTGATTTCCACAGCCGCTCAATGCATTCAAATCAGATTTTGATTTGATTACTGCTTAGGCAGTAACAAGTTCAATGTTAATAATGTCTTTTAATATTCAACAGTCTTTTTTCCAAGTGTTTCTGAAAAAATCAAGACTCAAAGCTGCAGCTCTGTATTGTGTCTATATGTATACATACATACATTTTATTGAATATAATATTTCTCTAAAATGGTTATAAATATGCTCTGGTCAAGATCAGAAAATGTTATTTTTATAACTTTGTTATTTACACAATGGTAGCAAACTTAAACAGCATTTTAAAACATGAGTTCATGCTAGACACATGAGGGTTTTAAGTTCATTTTGATATTTTTTTAATCATCAAAAATTTATAATTTGATCAAACAGAATTATTAAAAAGTCAGACATACTAATGCAACAAAGCATCATAGAATTCATCAGCTTCTACTTACTGATTTTTTTAAGCTGATGTTTGTTTTTTCCCTCCAATGAAAATTAAAAAAATTCACCTTCCATAAAGAAAGTAGCTTTTTTTGTAAAAAAAAAACAAACAAAAAAAAAAAAACCTGTAAAAATATGGGAAAATAACACATATTATTAGTTTATTAGTTATCTTCTTCTGATAAAAGTTTTGAGTTTCATACTGTAAATAATAATAATAATAATTTCCTGGCAAAAAAAGAAAAACATTACTAGTACATTTTCCGTTAGGTTTATGGAAATGTTAAATATTTTAATATAATGTATTTTAACCTTAAAATACAACACAATACAGTTCATAATTAAAAACCCACCTGTAAAAAAATACTTCATATTAACACAGTACACTGTGCACTTATTTTTTAACTGTATATTTAATATGACATATGATAAAATATAAAAACGCTCCATAGGAATTATCAATAACTGTACATTCTAGGCTACATTAAATTTTTTGTCAGTTGCACCCCTTTTACTTAAAGGTCCCATATTTTACACCTTTCTGGAGTTTTATTTTAGGTTTTGATGTCCTTAAGAATATATATTTGCGGTTCACGATTATGTCGTGTATAAAATAATGTCTGTGTGCATGTGTATAAAACAACAAACTGACAATTTATATATAATCATTTGTAATTGTATATACATTGTTGTGATTAATTGTGGCTGGAACAATAATGTAGCTGTAAAAATAGTTGCCTGCTGAAATTGAAATGTATATACATCATCATTATGACTAGATAGACACGGTGAGTTCGTCTTTACTATACACGTTAGATGTGATCCACCTCATAGTAACAATCCTGTCAGATCGTCCATCCTTTGAGTGAGAGTGTAACGTTACAGGTTGGCCGATCTGGTTTCGTGGTTAAAGTTAACCTTTTCGACATGTTTCCGTGTTGTTGCTGCTCAGCAATAAGAATGGACGCGATGTTGTCTGGGGGTTTGGCGAAAGGAGAGTGGTACTGTGGGTGGTGCTTGGGGTGGTGACTGAAGGCGGTGACTGTGTAGTTCTGACGTCAACTTTTTACGGAAAAATCACAGCTACTTTATGCGGGCTGTGTGAATGTTACTGTGGACTGACTGTTTTGAAACTTATATGGTAGTTAAATAGCACCTAGACCTCAGTTATCATGAAAAAAGCCAGGAAATTTCAGTTTTGACAATATGGGACCTTTAAAATATTTACTTGAAGTATCCCCTGAACTCAATATTTTAATAATTTAAGAAAACATTTGGATGTTAACAGTTCTCTGATAATGTTAATGGTCACATGACATGCCGGTAAACAAATAAAATATTTAATCTTTTCAATATGTTTTGTTTTTCATTTTTGATTTAAATTTAATATTTTTACTCTCATCAACGAACCCCAGAGCAGGAAACATGAACTTAAGACATATGTGATGACATAAATATTATTTTTAAAATTTGATTGTGTTTTAGAAAGAAACGGTGAAGTCTGATGGAAAAATAAGCTCTACATCGAGTCAGCACATGTTCTTAACAGCAGCAGAAAACTCAGCCTGTCTGAAGAATGTGACAGTAACAACTTATGTTAAAGGGACAGTTCACTTTAAAAATATAACTCTGACATAATTTCTAGTAATACAACTAGCATCTTTACAAAGAGTTAAGTCATGGATGTGTGTATGCATGTGGGTGGTTGTTTGTTGAACCAGGTGGTTCAGTACATCAAGCAAGTCAATTGGAGGTGAGTGTTGGGTCAAAGAGAGCACCGTATGCCACATTAGTCACTGCAGACCATGTTTACGGATTAGAAAAAGTCATAAATGAAGCAGATCAGATCAGGCATGCCATTTTAACAAATGAATAGCACCTATACTTACCCAAACACCATCTGAGCATGCAGGACCAGACTAGTGAGCCTCACAACCCTGATCATGAGTCAAAGTAAACTGTGATTAATCCTCAGAACCGGGAACCTATGATTTCAACACCTCCAGTTCAGATACAAGCATGTACGAGTGGATCTATGACACTCAATTACCTTCTCACACAGGATAAAAAAAAAAAAAAAGCTGACAGAAAGGTCTTCTCAGGAAAGGCGACTATTGCCCACTAAATAAGGGTTTCTAAATAAGGGTGCTAAAAATCATCTTAATTCAAAAGAAAAAGTTGTTTTCATTCCGCATGGGAAGATATTTGTTCTTGTTTTATGTATAACGCATTTTACATTTTCATTTTGCGTAAATCCTGATTTAAGGGTGTAGAGACGTTTATATTGGAAAACAAAAATGCTGAGCAAGACATTCTTTTTCTTTTCTTTTTTGCAGTGCATACAACATTTAATGACTTGCTCATATTTAAGACTTTAAGGCCTTAAATAGTGGAAGGGCAAATTAAGACTTTTTAAGACCCACAAAAACCACGTAAATGCAACACTGTCTGATTGGAAAATGTGTCTAGTTTTGCAAAAATTTAAATAACGTACATATGTGTAAAATCACTGCAGTTTCCAGCTGGTTGCAGTAAAAAACACCAACAACCTGTATTCATTTCGGCATAAAGTATAACCAACGACAGAATCAATTATATTTCCTTGCACAAACACTGCAGTACACAAAATACACATTTTGATGTTTGCGTCAAATAATCAAATTAGCCTGTGGCTTTTCTGACGCATTAAAACTTACTCACCTGGTAGCGCGCTACCCTTGCAATGCAGAGAAACACTAGTCATGAAAGAGCTCAAAGCCTCACAGATGAGGTAAAATGGCTTGGTTACTTCACCAAAATGGTTCTTACATTTGATTTTGCTCATTATCCTTAAATTTAGTACGTTCATTTCAAACGCGATGGATCATTAACATTTTAGCGCCACTCACCGGACATTTAAAACAACTAGTTTTGTGTATTTTTACAACTTTGAAGCCCCCTACAGTTAAGTGAGTGTAATTCACTGTCATAATTACAGTGGATGGCTGTACACATGCATTTGTTGTTGGCGGCGTGAAACAATCCACTCCTTTCAAGTGGTAGGGCCTACGAAAAGAAATGGTGTAAAGGCCAAACCCTTAATCTTTGTAAAGGTGACATGTTTAGTTGACATGTAGTGGTGTCATGTAGACTTAACAAGGACACTGTAAAGTATATATTTATGTATTTAAAATATGTTTAGTTGGAAGTAGATGCCATCTTAAGGATTTTAAGGTAACAATGTCATTTTGTGGAAAAACAAATTCAAAGCTCTGGTTTTATATCAAAACTGGAAGGAGTCCATTATCGGGCCAAATCGTTTTGGCTACCTGGGAGAAACCATCCGAATTATTAGAAGTTAGTGTACCATAAGAATGATTTTAAAACTGATATTTTAATATAGAAAAAAAAATCGTAGATATAGTCGCTTTAATCTCCAAACTGCAGTAATAGTAGTCCAGTTAACGATTTCGCATAAAACTGAACGCGCTGTTAGCAGCCACCACTCACTGAACATTTCACTTTGATAGTATGGCAAAACATGTAAGAAGCAATGTAATATTTTACAGAAATGTCTGCACAGGCTGTTTTTCCATTGAACCTGCACTGACTAAGTGAATTCAAGCAACAACTCGGCATGTCACATTTCATAGATTGAACACAGTGAGGTATATGAAGCAATTTTAATTTATGCACATAAAACAAGCAAACAAAGTTTTACAAGTAGAAAAGAATTAGTAGAAATTGAAAAAGTGGATTCCCAAGCACCTCTCCATAATGGATGAATGGTTAAGTTTATGGTTAAGTAAATTCATTCAAATATTTGAAAATGAAAGAAAATAAAAGCTGAAAAAGCAGTTCTTTGTGCTAGAAAGCAGTTTGTTTTTACAGATAATACTTGTTTTCTCATGAAATTTTGAACTATTAAACAACTAAACAAATAGAAACATGTCGATAATATTCAAATGATCAATGTTTTACATAAAAAGGTCCTGTAGCGTTTCACATTCTCTCTTTTTTGCAGACCTTACACCACATAAAGACGAATGTTAATATGACAAGTCATGTTTTGATGACTAAACAGGGTTACTTTGAAACAAACAAACACTTCTTTTTCAGAATAGACTCATCTATAAATGCTACACTGACATATGTGTCATGAAAAGTGTATTTTACAACAAAAACACAGATTCCCACCACTAAGAGTTCGACTAACAAGTGCCCCATATTGAAAGATACATGAACACATTTTTCAGAGACTGTGGTATCTACATATGGATTGTGTTTGTCTGTTGCGGCAAAACCTAGTGATAGGGCAGGCAGATGAACTGGAGACCACCGTTGGTCCTCAGTGAGGCACAGGGGCTTCTGATTCGGCACAGGAAACTCCACCCATTTAGGACACAGGCCCCGCCCACTAACACTGGAATGCGACCAACCATGCAAATAAATGAAAGCAAAACACATCAGATGAGATCATGCAAAGCATCCATGTGCCATCTCTGCGGCGAGAGTTTATCAGCATCTCGGTTGAATCAAATCGCCTGCTTTATTTGTCCACCATAGTTCAATTTCATTTAACGATGTCCGCACAACTGGAGAGCATGATGTCCTTGTTAACTGTGAGAATGGTTCTGTACAGCTTTATTGGCATTTGATGGTAAAATGGTCCCACGTAAAATGTCTTTTTTAATTATCCGGGTAACCCACGGAGAAAAAGAGGCAAAAAAATAAAATCACTAGGTGCTGAAGTTAATGTGGTGAAGATGATTGGAATCACAGATCCATTTTTAAAAGTCGTCATAAGTGTTGACGTCAGTGAAGTATGCGTTGGTATATGTTTTTCCTGCTAGCTGAGGGTTGAAATACTTATTTCTTTCCTCCAGGATCAAGTTATTCTTATTGAAAGCCTGCAGACGAGAGAAAAATGTTTTCAGTTACAGAGATAAGAGAACAGAAATGGAAAATACTTGATTTTGTTTGCATGGATGAAAAGTCAGACTGTATTGAGGATGTGGATCTAGGCAAAAAAAAAAGAAATCAAATCACAAATCACTGAACAAAAATCTTGCTTTGAGACTGAATGATGGCCAAACCATGAAGAGGGTTTAACAAAAGACTGATTCACTTGGCTGACTATACATTACTAACTTTAAAAAAATCGGCTAGAAAAGTTAGTATCATTCACAGAATAATAAAAAAAGAGCAGTCAAAACACCACAGCATCAAGACAGATGGAAATGACTAAGTAAACAAAGCTTTTCATACAAACTCAGAAATGTATTTTTAGTTGTTTCTGCCACCCATATGCTCAACATGGTTACACTACCTCTGTATCAGCCAATTTATACAAAAAGTATAAAAATAATTAATTATAAAATGTTTATTAAAATAAATAAGATGTTTATTCAGTCCTTAAAAAAATCTTCTTTTTATGAACCCTGTTTTAATATTTAAAATGCGATTTTTATTTTTTTTATTTTTATTTTAATAAACATTTAAAATATAAGCATAAAACATTTAAAGACAAGGTTCATAAATATTAGTATAATATAATAATATAAGTTAAAAATAAAATAGAAATATACAAATTAAATAAGAGCTTATTCTATGTGTTTTTTTTTTGATGAATGATTTAGGTTGTCAAGGTTCATCAATATTAAAAAAGTTCAAAATAAAATATAAATATGCTTTTTTTTTTTTTTTAATTAAAAAAGAGTATTTATTCAGACTTCAACATAATTAGAAAGAACAATGTAACAAAGCTGTAAGCCAATACCGAGCTCAGTGGGGTGGCAGTAACAAGCAAGCAAAATAATAATTCAGAAGAAAAGATTAATCCGATTTACAAGGTAGAGAATAAAAGAGACGGGGGGGAGAATGCATGCAACAAAATGGTAGTAGACAGCCATAATCACGACACGACACCAGAATTACACTGCCTTCTCACAAGCCTGAGTATCTGCTTTGTGGGATGATGGGAAATGCTGGTGGCATATGCAGACAGAAGGAATGGGCGAGCACACCTGCCACGTACACGAGGGTCAGGGGAAGGACAGGGGATTCGCGAGAGGTCTGAGAGTCAGAGGAGAGGATGGTAATGCCGGTCAAGAGTTAGTAGAAAATCTCCAGGCCTCGCGCTACACCAGTGTTAGAAGACAAAGGCTGGCAAATGTGGTGCTCGTCCAAAGGCAAGAGAACGGAAACGTCAGGCTGAAAAGAGGAATGGAGCACAATCATCCTCAGGGCAGCAGGAGACGGAAAGAAGGCCTACGCTGTCGGTTTTGGTCTGTTTGTGAAGCTGTCATTAAAGTCAACATGAAACGGCCCTCGCAAACCAATTTTACTTCCATAATGACAGACTTCAAAAAAGAAAAAAAGCTTTCATCCATCAGGTTATTTCATACAATAATGGAGTTTATAGTCAATTGTGGTGGTCTATTTATCTTCTAAAAAACCAAAACTCCCACTTTTGTGGAAACTAACTTTAAGGGTTAGTTCACCCAAAAATTTAAATTAGGCTGCGTTTTACTCACCCCCCAGGCATCCTAGGTGTATATGACTTTCTTCTTTAAGACGAATCCAGTCGGAGTTCTATTAAAAATTGTCTTTGATCTTTCAAGCTCTATCATTGCAGTCAGCGGGTGTTGCATTGCTTCAGTGCGAAAGAAGTTAAATAAAAAGCGCCCATGCATAAAAAAAGTGTCTCACACGGCTCCGGGGGGTGAACAAAGGCCTAAACGCATCGATTCGCTACAGGAGGCCTTTGTTCACACCCCGGAGCCCTGTCAGACACTTTTTTTTTTAATGGATGGCCGCTTTTTATTTAACTTATTTTGGACTGAAGCAATGCAACACCCGCAATGATAGAGCTTGAAAGATCAAAGACAATTTTTTATATAACTTCGACTGGATTCGTCTGAAAGAAGAAAGTCATATACACCTAGGATGCCTCGGGGGTGAGTAAAACGCAGCCTAATTTTCATTTTTGGGTGAACTAACCCTTTAAGGAGAGGTTTTGACTGGGATGTCGAGGTTTAATGTCAAGTTCACTCTTAATCGCATCATGATTCATAATACATTTATAATAGTTATAACTGTAGTAACTTTGATTACACAAAACAGACAATTTACCCCAAAATCAAAATTTTATTTGAACTTATTCACCATCATGTTGCTCCAAACCCGAACTTTTGTTTATTTTGGAAACATAAATAAAAATATGTTTTTAATTTCTGGTATCATTTTAATCCATCCACACAACCAAAACTTTTTTGCATCAAAAAAATACAAAATGACATCATACATGCAATCCATATGATTACATAATCCATTATATCAGAAGACATGAATTAAACCACTTATTTTATATGGATTTCTTTTTGTGTAACTTTTTGATGCACAAATGTTCTGGTTATGTGGACTTTCAATGGATGAACAAAAATTTAATATTAAAAATATCTTAATATGTGCTCTGAAGATGAAAGAAAGTCACTCAAAAATTGCTAGTAAATTCCATAAATATTTACAAAGAAACACATTAAATTAAACAAAAATTTGAAGTAGAAAGACTGAAATAGTATTTTCTTGTAAAACACACTCCAGTAATTTCTGTTTTATTAAAAAAATACAGTATAGGCTTGGAATGACACAAGGCTCTTTGGCTATTAAAATTAACATTATTTTCCCTTTTAACATGGTGACATCAGCCATTTACGTATTCTTTTCAAATAACTTTGATGAAATATTACGAAGACGTTTTCTTTAGAATAACATTGACAAATCACAGGAATGCATATTAAGAAAGTAAATGGTCAATTTGATGTCATGTTGACTTTAAGGATCCTGTATGGGAAAATATATTCCATACTTACAGTAACAAACTGACAGCATTCAGAAGAAGAGAAAAACAATATGACAAATAAGTTGTGCATGGCAATAATACTATGTAGCCTTGAAGTTCCATTCATTCTTGTCATCAGTAGAAAGCCAGGCGAGTGAACTTGTACAGTCTCAGGACAGTAAAACAAAGAGTCATTTGCTACATTACCCTTCAGCTGGGATGTTGTGCAAGTGATGCTATTCTAGTGCAATACATCCAGCTGATGAAATATGCAACTTCACAAAAGTGTTTAAACAAGCAATAACTGAGAAGCACTTTCCGTAATTAGTCATGAGTCTTGTGCATTCAAGTCTAATGAAGCCTTAACTGTCCTTCTGACTAAATGTGAAAATTATGGCGTGCTTTATTTTCGCTGTGCTTATGAAAAAATGATCCATGTGCCTAAATCTCAAAGTGCACTGCATAACTTTAAAGCATTACGTAATAAAAAACTACATTTAAGAGAAAAGTTCATTTTTCAGGGTTAAAGTAACTCTATAATAACATTCTCAGAAATGTACTGACATGAGCTGTATATTGGTTTCTGATTTCATTTGAGACAATCTCACACAAACACTGAGTATACAAACTGAATCAAAACTGCACTTATGAGAAAGCAGTGTATGAATGTATGAACTGATTTAGACACAAGACACATCGTACACATTCACACACAGACCACATACTAAATCCATTATCCATTTCCCATATGAATAACATATTGCTGATCGTATGAATGAATAACACCCACCTTAATGGCTTCAACTGAGTCGTACTTGTCCAGTTTGTTGATGTGGTTGGTGATGCTGGTGTTGAGTGGGGCGGCAGAGATGGGGTGGATGACTGTGGCATCATGGGACTGCTGCTGGTATCTCTGACAGTAAGTGTACACCAGTAGGGTCACCAGACAGCCGAGTATGGAGCTGCTCAGACCCACGGCGATCATGTGGAACACATTGAAGTCTGGCAAGAGAGGCAAAACGGCTAATGGCTAAATGATCTGACACAAGCATGATGGCTGGGGATTTGAGCATTGATCCAGAGGATATCAATTATCCATTACCTGAGCCAATTAAACACTACAGTAAATTACAGTCAGCATCGCTGTTGCCCTGCGAGTCTGCATGAACGGCCAATAATTGCTATAAATGGAAGGACTTTACAGTGACAAGCCATTCCAAATGCACATTTGTTTAATAGGTCCCAAAAAAGCTTTGAGGCACATTGTGTTTGTAATCAGTGTATTGAACATCAGTTTTGATGCACTTTGGATAAATAGCATAACTAGAATTATGTTGTTCTCTGGAATACTGGGTTCTTATTGGTCAGTTGTGACTTTGAACAGTCAGGTGTGTTTGTATAATACACAAAAGAACTGTATATTTCACTGTTGTTCAATGGAAACATATCACTGCTACTTTTCATGTATGTTGTATCACTTCGCTCATATTCGCGCGATTTTTTGCGCATCTCGTCAGTGAACAACGGCTCTGTGTAGTTAATGCTGCTCAATGTGAAAGCCCGCAGGTGATGGAGATTTACCGCTGATTACAGAACCGGCTTTCTGACAAGATGCGCATTAAATATCGCATGCGATTTATCGTGCAGCCCTACTTTGCACTTGTTAAAAAAATGACCTTAGAGGACTTATTTTTTAAATGTACTACTGTAAGATTATCAGTAAGAAGTCATCATGTATGGAACGCCGATTCCGCCACTGAATAAAAATTAAAAAAAGGTAATTGCGACTTTTTATCTCAAAATTCTGACTTTTTTCTCGCAATTATGAGTTTACATCTCGCAATTTTTTCTCAGAATTGTGAGATTTTAACTCTTAATTGCGAATTAAAGTCTTTTCTCACAATTGTGTGTTATAAACTCACAATTGAAAGTTATAAAGTCATAATTGCGAGATATAAACTCACAATTGTGCGTTAAAAAGTCAAAATTGTGAGATAAACTATTCTGACTTTTTCTCGCTAATGAGAGTTTGTATCTCGCAATTTTGACTTTTTTCGCAATTGCAAGATTATATCATTCTGAAACTCTTTAAATTCTGAGAGTTTATATCTCCCAATTCTGATAAAAAAAGTCAGAATTGGGAGATGTAAAATCACAATTGCAAGAAAAAAGTCAGAAATAGTCTCAATTACCTTTTTTTTATGCAGTGGCGGAAACCAGCTTCCATACCTATGTTCACCAAGTCTACATTTGTTTGATCTAAAATACATCATACAAAACAGTAATATTGTAAAATATTATTAAAGGGGTCATATGATGCGATTTCAAGTTTTCCTTTCTCTTTGGAGTGTTATAAGCTCTTGTCCTTTAAACAGTAAAATACATTTGTTCCTATTTTTTATATATTTTATATTATAATTTATTCCTGTGATGGCAAATACATAATGATTAAATATCCTGATGTGGTGCTGTATAAACACTGAAAACAGTTACGTTGCTTAACATTTTTCTGGAAACTGTGATACTTTTTGATTCTTTGATAAATAGAAAGTTCAAAAGAATAGCATTTATTCTAAATATAAATCATTTGTATATATATATAAATGTCTTTATAGTCAATTTTTATCAATTTATTTCATTCTTGCAGAATAAAAGTATTAATAATACTGACTCTAAACTATTGAACAGTAGTGTATATATGTTAGCTAGCTAATGCTAAGAAAAAAATTACTTGGCTTTTTATTAGAGGAGGATTTCAGCTGATCTAAGCTAAGCTTTAAGCTAGAATAATAGGATCATTTTGATTCAAATCAATATTTCATGTCCATATACTTTTTTATTTGTAAAGTAGCTGAGTAATAAAGGGGATAATGTACAGTTAGCCGGTCATAATTGCAAAATAAGCCCCTGCAGAGTGATATAAGGCTGCTTGTACACTACTTACCTCCACACCATTGTTCCTCCCGACTTGAACGTGCAACAGACGTTTCTGAGGAGACCAGAAAAAAATCAAGAAAAGAACAGGGAATTGAATCCATCAGGCTGATAAATGAGATCCTTAGAAGTTTCAGAACATTACAGCAAGTGAATTTCAAACTCAACCTATTATCGCAAAATTCAAAGAGCTGAATAAGGAAAGTGGCACCTGCGACGCATTTTTATGATCAGTAATGGAAGTAAATGAGGTATAAAACTTTTCTAACGAGCTGTAATGGAATGTTACCCTGAGAAAGACATGAGGGCTCTGCAGGCCAGACAATATTTACACAAGATTTACAGAATGGCCTTAAAAATCCACTCCCTGTGCTACACCGTAAGCGAGGTAATAACTCCCCTGACGATCATGCGTTTAGCCATTTCTATCTCTACAAAGTGGCAGATCACATAACTCATCATTTTAAAGATGAGCACATTAAAAATGAGGTGACTGTGTACATTGTAGTTCATCATCAGAGAACTAAGTACAGTTACTTGGATATAATGTTCTTTCTTACAATTAGCACCCTCATGTTTGAGTTTGTAAAACTTGTGGAGCGGAAGTATATCAGCTATCGAATGTATGAATGCAAATGCTACACGAAACATATCAGCGTAATGCATTTGTTCGATCGTGCCACTTAGACAGGGCAAAGGATGAGAGGCTAATTATCCCTGCACTGCAGAAATCAATGGTTTGGTGTGTCTCGCATTACTTCTTGTCAATAAGGGAAGATACTTGTTTGTCCAGGGGTCGATATGGCAAGTGTTTGAGTGTATATGTGTGCGGGTTTCTGTGCCCACCTGGGATGAAGTTGGAGATGGGTAGACAGGCACGAGTTTCACTGCTGTTGCCTGAGCACTGGTTGCCGGTGGGAAACAGGACGTCACAGTGCCGCAGGCGAACCTGAGACCCTGATGAGTCACAGGGGGACCATTCGGACCAATCAGACCAGCTCTCTGTACATGACAACAACAAGCCCAAATCAGATGCAAAGTGATGTAGAGGGGAGGGAATGTGAAGTTCTTTCTCTCTCTCTCTCTCTCTCTCTCTCTCTCTCTATCTAGTAAGTGTTTCTGCATGGCATAAATTCTCATCCATATACCCCGAGTCTCTGACACAAACTTGATCCATCGTGAATGTAACTGGTCTTTAGAGCTTCTTGATATAAATGATCGAATGGCTTATATAAACATCACAAAATAAGTCTCAAAACTCATCAAAAATGCAACAGAACATTCATATTTTCAGAGTGCAGAGTGCAAATCCAAATGGCTGTGCCTTTATTTGAACATTAAAATCTAGCTATCACTGGATATATGTGTATTTATGTAATGTACTGTGAGCTTACAAAAACATGTATAATATATTTGTTCATTTTGATTTGTGCAGTGGTGAACTGCAATGTGCATTTGTGGGAACCTTTGATGCTTTTAACTCAATGAGAGTGCAATAAAACTGACTGGATCGGAAGCCACTGTTGTGTTTTCTTTCTCACCTCTTTCCGCTGCATGCCGCAGCTTATCACGCCCACTTCTGTAACATTTTTCAAAACTGTTGTGAAAACTAACTGGCTTTGAAATAGGAGAATTCAAGACCCTTCAAACCAGCCCAGGGTCTATCTAGTCTCCCAGCCCAAAAATTGCCCAAAATTCATTCTAAAGGCCCTGAGATATTCACAGTGAAGTTCTTTTTTTTTGTTGTTCAGGGTGAAAAGAAGTTTAGGTAACACTTTATTTTAAGGACAAATTCTCACTATTAACTACTTGCTTATTAGCATGCATATTACTAGCATATTGGCTGTTTATTAGTACTTACAAAGCACATATTAACACCTTATTCTTCATGACCATATTCTAGATCCCTTAAACCTTCCCAATACCTAAACTTAACAACTACCTTACTAACTATTAATAAGCAGCAAATTAGGAGTTTGTTCAGGGAAAACTCTTTGTTAATAGTGAATATGTGTTCCTTATTCTAAAGTGTTACTGAAGTTTAAAACACCTAAACACTGTTAGTGAACAACCCAGTGCTGCCAGTGTTGCTATGAGCGCCGTTTAGATGAATATAAAAATATGCGCTACATGCCTTCCTCTCAATAACAAACATACAAAATGGTGAGAAAACAGCAGTTAAGAAAGCATCTGATGACAGTGATGCATGTAACTTACATTTTGTTACATTATATCAACTTTGCTTTTTAAACTGGAAGAAAGAAGTGTCTCTGAAAAACGAAAAACCACTTGCCCTTAATAATAAACATAATGAGTGCTAATATGGTTTTATCTGATGTGCTATCCATACATATCTGTTAAGATTTCAAAAACTATGTTTTAGGGTTTCATGACCCTTTAAACTTGAAAAAATGTGTCAGTGTTGCTTTCAATTAGAATTACAACTTCAATTTCTACTATAAAGCAGATCTCCACTGTGTTCATGTTGTTCCTCGTGTCTGACCCATACTTAACAGAAGAAATAAACCAGAGAGGTTTTCCATGTCAAAGAAGGCGGAGCCCCAGATCCACACCCTCCTAATCGCCAAAGACCAATGGTAGTTCAAAGGTGTTTACCAACCCGTGCAAACTTTTCTGTAAAGTTTGGCAAGCTGTTTTGACCTTGAACGAACTTAATTTTGGCCTGATTTTGTTCAAAATCGTCATATCAGTTCATTTTTGATTTGCTTGAAGTATAACGAGGCTTTAAAACAAAGAAGCTAGACCTTCTTGGCAGATTAAACTTTTATTTTCCAGCAGGCAAGGCTTGAAATTGTGTTATGTGGTTATCTTACGGGTGAACTGATTATCTATTTGGCCTCCAAGCTAATTTAAACTATACTCTACAATGGAACCTAAAAAGCTTGGAATCCAGTTTAGGAGAACTTCCTCACAGTGTCTTCTGATTAGCATTCCCCTCACTTATCCCGTCCTCTGTCTCCCGGCTGCACTGTACAGCTACACATGCGCTCGTGTAATGAATGGTGTGACAGATAGACCTGAACGCAGCTAATAAAAGGTCACTCGGTAACCTCACTACAGTTCTGGCTAATGGATGGACTGACATTTGAATACAAGCTCTCTTCTCCCATTCACCTTTCCGTGGATCAATGTGCGAGGTTTGACTCTGTCATCAATCGCCTTATCTTGCCCTCCACTTTTGCACTCCCTGCTGCGAGCTTATGCATATTATCTTCATATCGCAAACTTGGCTTTACCATTTGCTTTTCTATGAAGTGTGACATTTTGATTTCCTCTGCTTTCATTCCCCCACGGGCCGCTTTATGCGTGAGACATGACGAAAGGAAAGCAGGTACAAGACAAAGGCTTCCATATCCGAAAAAAGTAATGTAATTTCCTGTCGGATTCAAGGTGTGAGTGTGTGCGAGTTCACGTAGGTTGAGTTCATGCACGTGATAAAGTGTGTGTGTGTACCAGGGCAGGGTTGGATGTTGCAGAGGGCCTCTTCAGTATGCAAACCCAGGCAGATGTCACCTCCGTAGGCAGGTGGAGGGTTGTTACAGGTGCGTGTGCGCATGTAGTGGCCTCCTCCGCATGTCACTGAGCATTTAGACCAAGGTGACCAGCACGACCAGCTCCCATCCACTGAAAGATAAGGAAAAGAGCATACTAAAATTACTACTGTGCTTGTGTCATGAATAACTTTGGGACTAGCATCCTACATTTCTTTCAGTAAATAGTGAAAATATTTTTCGGAATATTTTTGAGCAGCTATAAATGTGTAACAACAGTTCATATCGATAAAGGCAAATGCGTTTGTTCTCTACACTTTTCACACTGTAGCTCAGCAAAGAGGAGTCATTCAGATAAACATGTTTAGTGCCATTACATTTAAATGGGAAATATCATGGAAAACATGATTTAAAATAAATAAAACAATAAAAATAAAAGAGTTCATTTTAATACAAACACATACAGTAGCCCCATAATAACACAAAATGATCTTCAAAAAGAGGTAATTCAGAAGGCATCACATTTGTAATATCAGAACTATAAAGATTTAGATATCAGAACATATTCAGTATTCTGCAATTTGGTGGGTTTGTGACTCATTTATCATTTTAGGAGGTTAGCCAATCATAGCACAACTCATTTACATATAAAACTCTTAAAAAGAACATTGGCCTGTTAAAAGGATGAGAGAGGGTAGAAAACAGTCACATAAAACTAAATTGTCTATTGAAAAAAAAAACCACACTGTGTGATGATCATGCTGTATTTCTGACACTGTCAGAATATGATCGTAGGTTATCTTTTGTCGCAAGACCGTGACAACGGCCATCTTTGACTCTCACTGTACAACACAGGACCACCGATTAGGAGCCACGATCACAGAAATCGCCACGATTGTTTCACGATGCCAATCTTTTGTCTGGGACAGCCGAAAATCATGCAGTGTGTTTTGGGTTTAAGGGAGAAAAGTGAATGAGCTCCATTTCATTTAAACAGATCCAGGAACTTTATTCATCTAGTACCACAATATAAATGAACGACTTCACCATAGTTACCTCTGATAAGATCATTACAATGAAATCATCTGGTGTCAAAACAAGCTAAACCCTACTGCGCTTGTGTCATGAATAATTTTGGGAAGAGCATCTGTCATTTCAAAGTAAATAGAATAATTATATCTGAATAATTTCAAGTGTGATTGCCACTCTAAATGCGTAACATTAGTTTATATCAATAAAGGCAAATGTGTTACATGACATTTTTTCTCTACACTTTTCTCGCTGTTTCTCAGCAAAGAGGAGTGATTCAGACTGAGCATATTTAGTGTCATTAAATTTAAATGGGACATATCATGGAAACAGGATTTAAAATAAATAAAATATTACAAATAAAAGAGTTCAATTTATTATGTACACTTCCATAAGACAACCATTTGTAGAAAATGATCTGCAAAAACAGGTCATTCAGAAGGCATCACATTTGTAATATCAAAACTATTATGATTTAGATAACAGCTCCTATTAAATATTCAGAAATTTGGTGGGGTTGGGACTCATTTCACATTTGAAGAGGATAGCCAATCATAGCACAGCTCATTTACATATAAATCTCTTAAAAGAACGATGGCCTGCTAACAAGTGAATATGCATTTCATTTAAATAGATCCAAAACATTTATTCATCTAGTACCACAATCTGAATGAATGACGTCACTGATACGATCACTACAATGAAATAATTTAGTGTTAAAACCAGCTAAATCCAGATGCTAAGACTGCTGGGAATCTGGGGGTCGATGAGAAGAGAGGCTGTTCACACAATCTGCTCTGGAGCTCTGCTTCTCCCTCGCGCTCTCACTCTGACCCCTGCTCTAATTAATGAGGCTAAACGAACCATCAATTCACTCCCTCCCCTCTTCAGCGAGTGCCAAGCTCAGGGTCATCACCCGCGACAACTGGGGGAACAGAGAACAACTCACAAAACACTACGACTGTCTTGGAACTAATTAAAGGAAAACAAGCATACTGAGTCTCATTTTACATTAGCATTAGTCGTCTGACAGGTTTGTGGAAGAGGGGTGAGAGTCACTGACTTTAGTAGATTTAGGCTGCGTTTAGTATGAAATATTAGCATACTGATTACTGTATAGTGCACAGTATATTGGCTGCTATTAAAAAACTGTATGCTAAACGGTATACGGTATGCTACAAATATTTAACATTAAAAAATACTTAAAAACAGCATTTGTGCTATGATCTCAGCATATTTAGTTCAGCAAATGACATTATCGTCTAGGAAATTAGTTTTTTTTTAAAATTTTTTTACATTTTATAAAGTTTGCATATTATTCCAATTTTGTGGTAAAATGTCTTAAAGGTTAGTTCACCAAAAAAGGAAAATTCTGTCATCATTTTCTCACCCTCATGTCTTTCCAAACCCATAAGACTTTGGCTAATCTTCGAAACACAAATTATGATATTTTAATGAAATCTGAGAGGTTTTTGTCCCTACACTGAAAATCCAGGTAACCAAAACTCAGAAGATACAAAAAGGTCATAAAGGAATTGTAAAAATAATCCATATTAATTGAACAAATGCAAAAGTTGTAAATGCAACAAAAAGTAAAGTTTGGAGAGTACATTTTTCAAGAAATTACTATTTCAGTCTTTCTACTTTAAAAAAAATCCCATTTAATTAAATGTGTTACTTACTGTTTCTTTGTAATTATTTGTGAAATTTACTAGCAATTTCTGAGAGAAAATTGCTTCAAAGTAAATCCTACTCCAATTGTTCTAGTGTATTTCATTCTAGCAGTATAAAAGATTGTTAAAACTAGTGCCCAATTTTGATTGGGAAGCTCAAATGCACCTTTTCCTGTCTGTTGCCTTTTAAGTCACAGCTCAGGATAGTTACTAGTAAAGGTTTTATAACTATATGTGTTGTTGACTGTATCTCACACTGTTGGAGAAAAAAACAGAAAAGGTGACTTTTTATATAAAAGACATAAGTAAACCAAATATTGCATTTTATCATCTGTTATAACTTCTCTATTGCGAAAAATGACAAATCAGCTCATGTCTGCCCCGGCGTAACTGATCATCTCATTTCACCCTTGTGGCATGCAACAAAAAAAAGATTAATTCATTTCAGAGCCTCCACAACTGCAACCGTGAGACCTCCGTCTGCCTCTCTCAAAACAAAATAATGCATTTCAAAGGTCTGACTTTGAACGTATAATGATTTAGCTCGGCAAGAAGGAACCAATAAAAGACACAGTCAGAATATTGGTCACAGACAAGCTCCGGTTCAGAGACGCTTATGGAGGTGTAGAGCAATTTGATGTGTTCTTTTCCAAGCTTCCTGCTGGGATACGCTTGATGAAAGCTGTATTATTCTGTCGTCGCCTGTACAAAGGGGCTATTGAATCTAAGCGCTACTAAGACGTTTCATTGGAAGTAGACAAGGACTGAATTAACTTAGTGAAGTGCACAGCACAGTTACTGATCGACAGTGCGCTCACATAGTTTGCTGTACAATCTGTCATCCGCCGCTTTTATAAAATTTGTGCTGCGATTCCTGATCTGTTAGCAATTACTCCTGCGGAGAAAAACATCAATAAGTCTAATCAGGTCTTAAAACCTCTGGAGGTCTTTGTTAATGAAGCAGTCCCGTTGGTCTTGCTACTGTCACTTTACAGGAAATATGTGATTTCCTGTTAGAAAACAGCTGCTGTAAAATTAAGCAGGAGCAAGTAGCTTTCCAGCATATCATGAAGAGCTATAAACTACAGTACGCCCTGCTTTGATGGTTTCAGGCTCCAAAAACAGGCTATTGATTAATTATGATTGCAAAACAAATTCCGCATTGCCTGATTGTGTCTTGTTCACCGTTAGGTATCATAAAATACCTACGCAATACGCATTTCCATTTAGACAGCATATTTCCAGCACACATAACGATGAGCGCTCATTTAATTAGAGAGCTTTTTCCCCTCCTTCAACTTTAGAGAGGGTGTACGCCATTGTCACAAGCCTTTTAATGACTGAATCCTGCTTTCCCGTCACTGCCGGTGTAATTAGCTTGAAATGTGATTACACACAACGATGCCACTGAGATTTCTCTCCATTTCCACCGGCAAATTGAGGTCCTCGCATCTTAAAACAGGGAGGCTTCTACTCGTACAAATACCACGCGCAAATGTGGGTTGTGTCTTACTTTTATCACTTGTTGATGTCTGGAATCCTTCTTTATTCCTTGCACACAACAAACTGAAAAAGGTCAGTTTTTATGATTGCTTCCATATAAACATTTGAAGAAAGAATGGATAAGTCTGAATTCTATTTGTGTTGTATGATGTTTTTTTTTTTTTTAAGTAAACGCAGTGTTCTTTTTTCCACCAAATAAGTGCTGGTGCTCGACTGGAGGATATGTTCTCCTCTTTCAGAAGATTTTTCATTAAGCCAAACTACGATGTAACTGGTACACAAACAAACAGCACATTTCTGTTGTTTATAACTGTAGTTTAAGAATTGATTTTAACATCTAAAGAAAATGAATTCATCACAAGCTGGCTTTGATGAAATGTTTTTACATACATAATGAATAAAATGTTTAGTTATCAATTTAAATATATGATATTTATAAATAAAATCATTTAATTTACTTTTGGTTAATTGGTGAAGTCTTTGAAGGTGACAAATATACATCAATGTTCAACAGATAAAAAAAAAATATATATATATTTTATTCAGCAAGGATGCATTAAATTGATCAAAAGTGTCAGTAAAGACTTTATAGTGTTACAAAATATGAATATTTCTAACAAGTGCTGTTCATGCTGAACTTTATTCTATTCATCAAATATTCTTGAAAAAAAAAGAGTTTAGACAAAAATTCAGCATATTAGAATGACTTCTGAAAGATCATGTGACACTGAAGACTGGAGTAATGGCTGCTGAAAATTCAGTTATAAAATCACAGGAATAACTTACATTTTAAAATACATTAAAATAGAAAACAGTTATTTAAAAATATAATAATATTTCACTTATCTGTTCCTTATCTGTATTTCACCTTATTTTATTATTTTACTGTATTTATACTGTATTACTTTATTTTTTTTATCAAATAAATGCAGCCTATTTGAGCAAAAGATATTTTTCTAGAACAAAAACAATTTTTTACATTGCAAACAAAACTTAAAATAATAAATTCGATTTATACATATAATTTAATTTCAGAATGGGGAAAACAGTGGGAAAATCAGTGTCTGGAGAAGATGTGTAAGTCACAAAAATATGAATGGAAAAAGTTGGAAAAGGTTTATGTATGAGGACTGCTAACCTGGACATGGTGTAGTATTGCACTCCTGAAACTCCTGGGCAGGCCCCAGGCAGGTGACTCCTCCATATTTGGGTTTGGGGTTGGAGCAGGTGCGTTTGCGGTTTCGGACCCCCGAGCTGCAGTCCCGACTACATTGGCTCCAAGACCCCCAGACGGACCAGCCTCCATTTACGGTCAATCCAGAGATACGTCCAGAACGCAGCAAATCTCCTAAAACAAGAATAAACAGCTTAAACTCCTGGGAAATCATGGGAATTCGATGTTCTTCAATAAACCCTGACAGGGTTTTCGATTTCAGAGATTATCATTTCAACAAATGTTTCAATCTATTATTAAATCCATACCACCTGAACTATTTCAAAAGAATAGCTCAGAGAGCAAAATGGATTTTCACATCATAGTTATCCATGCCATTCACAACTATTACTGTATTACTGTAATAGAATATGCTGATGACACAGTTTTTCTATCTTTGTTAACGAGTGCAGAATGTGATGACAGTAATGATCATTGTGTCAAAGAACATTTATCTTATCAAACAGAGTGTTTTTGCCACAGAGTATCTGTCTGCACCGTGACCTCTGTGTTTGTACCTCTGACCTTGCGCGAGATCCATCTGTGACAGTCCCTGTGAGCCACAGCCATTTATCCATTCTGAGCAGGCGACAGCGCTACATGGGTCGACCTATAATCTCTCCAGCACCAGAGCACACAGCCCTCTCAAAGGTAACAGACTACTTCATAATCTACTCACACCTCAAAGTGGGGCGCCTGGCTCTGATGGCTAATGGCAAGGGAACACAGGTGTCAGTGCATGCTAGACCCTCAGGTAAACAAACCGTGCTGCATTCAGTGACTTTAACCAAGAAATGACTGACTACATTGATTTTTTAGGAAAGTATAAAGTCGTATTCTGGAATTGGATTTTGACTTCGCTATGCTTGCTGGTTGTTAAGATCCCATGCAAAGCGAAGAAGATAAATTGCGATTAAGAAAGGCAGCGCTTATGCATATGCACTGAACTTTCCCAGCCCAGCTTCTGTCATGTGTTAGACAATAGGATCAGCGGTACATCTGCCGAGCGAGATGGGTGGCATTATATCCTGCACAATCAAGAAAATTAATAGCTCTTGTGGATTAAGAGTGTGGCTTTTATGCAATTCCCCAGAGCTGTCGTAAACTGTCTAGCGGTCACCGGTGCTTATTAAAAGTTAGGGGGTGGGCAATTAGGAACGACTCCCTGATGGGTCTGCGTAGTGGGTGGTTAACGCCTCTGCAAATACATGTAATTACACTGACATACAGCATTCTAGCATGGCAAGAAGCAGTTGAGACACAAATGGTCAACTGAACAGCGTGGGGTGCTCATAAACAGCGGGGTCCAAAAGTCTGAGACCACTGGTAAAAAAATGCTTCTCTTTGTTTTTATTTCTGTTCTATTTCATATTTCTTAATTTAATTTTAAAATGGCAAATTATATTAATTTGTGTAAAAAAAACACAAAACATTTAAGTCACTAAATTGTAATGAATAAATTAGGCTATTAAATATCATCTAAAATACTAAAATGTATAAACAACATTATTTGTAACAAATGAATATCTTTGAACAGTATTTAAATCATAAGTTATATTAATTTGTTACTATCAAACATTTTTTTATTATAAATTGTATTATAAATTTGTTATTACTGAATATAATTTAACAGCTTTTTAAATGAGAAATTATATTAATTTGTAATTATGAAATATAATTTAATAGTTTTTTTAAATAATGGATGATATGATTTGTAACTATTGAATATAATTTAGTAGTTTTCTAAAAATGTATATATAATAATATTATATGTTTCTAATAGTAAAACTAGTCTAATAGTTTTTTATTAATTAATAAATTAGATTCTTTGTAATTTTCAAAAATAATGTTTTTAATACAAATTCAACTTATTTGTTTATGCTTTTAAATGACAAAATATATTAATGTAATTAAATACAATTTGTGTTTAAATTACACATATGATCATAATTTTAAAGAAAAACTCAACTGAAAAAAAAAATCACAATGTCATTGGTTTGCTTCTGTTTTTCTTTAACAAAAGCAGCACTTGAGATGCATGAACTGCAAAAGTTTTAAGTTTCTATTCAGTCTTAAACTTGATTTTTAATCCCAGATTTTCAGATGCACTCTCAGACTTTTTGGGCCTGACTGTGTAAGGTTGAGACCAGAATCACTGACAGTGAGATTTTCTATTTTGTATCCAAGGACATGTGTGTGTAATGCACCACAGAGAAATTTGCCAGCTGAGATCCTAAGGTCTGCAGAATCTGACACTGAGTGGGATTCTAACTGATGGCAGATCTGTAGGGAACCGACAGTAAATAGCCTTGGAGATATCAGCCGCTTCGCTGAGAAAAGGAGGAGGAAAGAAAGAAAGAAAAAAAGAGAGAAAGACAGAGACGGAGAGATGGAGCTGTCCGTGCAGCACGGTATTTAGATGAGAAAATAGTGCTAAAGTCACATGCTAAAATGATGTGCTATTGTTTCTGAGATAAATGAAGGCATCACTCATAGCCAAATTACAAACCTGGGCCATCATCAGTTACGGCCTCTGGCTTATGCTGCAAAGAAACTCAAGGTTTTAAGATAAGTAGCTTGACTGTTTGGCGGCATTTTCACTCTAGCCACTGCCATTACTCCAGCAAACAAATAGACATAATGGTGCATGTATTGATTTTTATTGTACTGAAGGTTAAGTGTTAAACACTTGCACTAAAAGAAAAATGGTGCTGTATTGTAATGAAAGCTACTGAACGTTTTTTTGCACACTAAACATTTGTAATCGCCCTCTTAGTTTCTAAACTGTGTTCATTAAATTGCAAATTATTACCTCATTTTAACCCCCTGGGGTCGAAAGTTCCGGCGGTGGAACTTTTTGCAGATTTGAATGTTGACAGCGA